>NW_027225574.1:5197500-5442500 GCF_038994185.2 Dermacentor albipictus | reverse complement strand
ACCCCTTATGAAAAGTGGACCACCATCGATCTGAAATACTGCCACATGCATATACATTGCAACGACACTGCGTCAACGAACGCCTCTCGTTTCTATGTGCGTCCAGTAAGCTAAGGTTATATCTATGGCGATGGACGCCGTGAATATCGAAAACAGGCGAACGTGTGAGCACAATCTCACGTAATACACCTCCGCTCCATGTTTGTTTTTCAGCAGCTCGAGCATGCGCGTCATCTTTCGCTGGGTGCGCTCTCCACGTAGAGCCATCAAGCGCACACCGTGTTCAGATAAGTCCCCACGCAAACGCAACCTTGCACCAAGAGTGTTTGCGACGTCGAATTCTCGTTGAAAGCCAGCGAGTGCGTTTGCAACTCCCTCCTGTGCAGACATATCTCTTATCATTAATGAGACCATGGCCGATTTCACTTACAACAACAAAGGTGCTGACGTACGCTGCACGCCGTGGCCAATCGCTTTCTTCCTTTTACAGCGAAGGTGTTTACCTGGCGGACCTGTATGACTGAGCCGTATGCGTATTCACGTAGTGGGGGGAGGTGTATCTGGGCTGACTTATGTCCGTAAAGAGACCAAAAAAGTGTGGTGGCGCGAACGCCGAATAGGGCAGACAGAACGATAGTACAGCGTATAGAGACAGAGAAAAAATGTGATTTCACTGCACACCGCGCCTGCGCAGTGGGGCAGTGCACCCGCGCTGGCCGCCATTGCTGCCGGCTGCGTCTGCTGTCGTCTGCCCTCAATACAACGGCGCGGCAGTTGTGGCGAGAAAACACCTGGATGTGCGCCGCGGTGTGCTAGAACTGGATTGTGCATTGCAGAGGTAGACCATTGCAACAGTTGCAACTCCAACGAAAGTGGGAAAAGTGGGAAGGCCACGCATTGTGCGCACGGCTAAGAACAAGCCCAGTACGAGGGGAGGCGTCGACAGCAGAGACGCGAGCACAACCAACAGCAAGGTGCCCGTGCGATAGTGGAGAATGCGGCCAGTGTTTTTGCCTCCGAAGAACGTCGGTGAGAGAAGACGCGAGATTCTAATCGTTGGCGTCCAGAGCAAGCTACCGATAAAGATCGCGCATTGAAGGCCGCACGTAAGAGTCAAGCTAGGTCGTTCGACTCTGCGTCCAAGCGGCAAAAGCGTGAGTTGCCACCTCCTTCGAGTTTCACCGGGGCGAATTCCAAATTCAAGAGAACGATTCTGGACGCGGAGTTTGGCCATAGTTGCTTGGTCTGCGCACGACAGCTTCGCTGGGTAATTCCCCACCATATGAATAGCCAGAATTTTTTGTTTCATGTACCGTGTGTTCGAGTTAACGTTAGCCAAGCTGTTCAACGAGAAACAAAGATTAAAAAACATGGCGCAAGATATGATTTTAAGACCTATGTTATTCGATCGTCAGACCTCCGACGATCTAACACCGTAGGTCCAAGCTAACTTTAGGCAAGCTGTTCAACGAAAAAAAAATTGGAAGACGCTTAAGCTTCGCCTTCAAGAGTGGGACGCGACAGCGTTCCCGTCGACCCGCCAAGGGGTATAAGACAATGCGCTACGGCACAGCGATCACTTACGATGCGCCCCGCATCGGACTTAGCGCCCACCTATCACGCGGTGAGCGTCGAGCAACGCAGCGTTCGGCGCGGCAACGAAACGTGCGCCTGAGCGAACGGAACGAACCAAAGAACTCGGTGTCTCGGAGGGGAAACGATCTACGCCAGCCAAACGTCGTGATCGGCACGGGCAGAGAGATAGATAGTAATCTAAACCGGGAGCACGGCGAAGCGTCGTCAGGGGAGAGGGAGTCCCGCGACGCGCCTGGCAGCGGTCCCAATGCGCGCGCGGCGCGCCTCCTGTCGGGGCAGCACCGTACATTGAGAGGAGGGGGTCTTCTGTATTTGCCGCAAGATGGCTCTGCGTGTGCGGAAAGCGCAGAAGAAATGCAGCGGAAACGCACTTCGCAACTCGTGTAATTGTGACTTCTGTACGTTACATGTTCATAATTACCGATATACACCGCAGTATAACTTTCCACGGCTCGTTTCGAAGGCAACACCGCATTCACTAGAGGCGCGTTTGCACTGCTTGGAAGCATCGAACTCGTGGCTGAGTGGTAGCGTCTCCGTCTCACACTCCGGAGACCCTGGTTCGATTCCCACCGGACCAATCTTGGAAGTTGCTTTTTATTTATGAAGCGCCTGCCGTGATTTATCGCTCACGGTCAACGCCGCAAACGCCGACACCGACGCCGACGACACCGGCTTTTCTGCGACACGAGCTCCTTAACGCTATCGCGTTAAAAAAATGATTGAGAAGCACGGTGCAAAATACAATTATAGCACCTACGGTATTAGGTCGTCAGAGGTCTGAAGGTCGACTACCGTAGGTCTTAAAATCGTATCCTGCATGGTGCTTTTTAACCTTTCTTCTGTTTCTTTTTTTTTCGTTGAACAGCTTGGCTAACGTTAGCTGAGACACCTTGTTCATGCGGGCTTTGTTCTTTAGACACACAATTGCGGCCGCTGCAATACAGACTCGCAAGCCCGCAGTGACGTATTTTTCTTTTCTTCTTCTTTCAATTTCTTTCTTTTTCTTTTCTTTTCTTACACTTCCTGAGCTATCTTCAGAGCTCTCAGAATAAGACTCACGAAAAAGGGAACGACATGGAAACAACTTTATCGGGTGCTTCTCACTACGCTCTACAACTTCTGAGATAACGCTTATGCCCTAAAACGAATATTATTAAAAGTTAATTCACTAACTAATCGTACGTCAACAAATAATCTGAGTAACTCAATACGACTAAATGAATAATATGCCGTAGGTCTGACTTGTCGTAGGTGTACCACTTAAGTGAAAGACCGTGTAGTTCTTGCTAGAAGAAGTTCGTAAATTAATGTATTTTAATGACAGATATATTCTACAACACCAAGAGAGTTGGCTGCGGAACTGTTTAGGCAAATGAAGCGCAAAGAACTCTGTTTTTGCCATGAGCTATAGTGTTCTACTTGTCGGCTGCTTCCATAAAGCAGTCTTGTTTCGTTGTGTGCATGCTTTGTGCGCATGTTTTCTTTCTTTTTTTCGTATTAGTTGAGCTATATTGTAGATGCAATTTTTTTTTTTACTTGCTCTGAGCTGTTTGGGAAGCAACTAGCAGCTCTGCCGTCTTCACCCGCAGCGCCGCTGACAAACGAAGAAATAATGAGCGAGGAGCGCGAGACAGACCGCAATTGCTAATAAGTTCGCAACGAAATGAAATCGTGAAATACTACGTAGAGAACACAGATCACTAGCTTCGCGTGCACGGTAAGTACAGCCTTCAACGCTGCTCTGTGTGCCTGGCTCTCTCATAGAGAAATCGAAAGCAATCAGTGGAAGCTGCGAATCATACAAGTGCACTTTCCATGGAACATCAACATTGCTCTACGCGATTGTGCTACGCGTTGTGCCACGTTATGCCCGAATTACAGTCGGGATGTGTCTCTGTTGCAGCTGCCTGTGCAACAAGTGTTTTTTTTTTTTTTGCTTGTTATTCAGGTAGCTGTCATCTGCATGCAATTTAGAAGTTTTCTATAAGCGCCTTCGGCATTGCATTTTCGCACACTGACTCGGATAATATTTTGCTCAAGTTCCGTAGGTTTTTATAAAACATTGACATCCACAACCTCCTCAATTGACCGTTTATCTTCATGAACACTCTGTTCATAATTGTTTCCCTTGTCTTAGCTATTCTTGTTCTGCAGTGTTGCATCAATAATTCAGTGCAAGCCATGCAGAGCTCAAATAAATAAGCGCTGACTGGCGCCACCATCACTAAGATAGACAATATACGCCAGAACAACTTGCACAATAGAAACCGAGATGGCGCTCATCTCTTTGTTAGGTTTGTAAGGGTACGGTAGATGGCGACACATGATCTGAGACAAAAACTAGGCAACTGTTTTTAATAAGTGGGTGGTAGGCAACTATATTTAATAAGTGGGTGGTTCTGAATTTGTGCAACGGGGGAGATTCCCTGGCTGAGGTCGACTCCCAAACCTCTGTAACTAGCGTCGCACCCCCACTGCACGATAAATTCCTTAGAATAATCGGGGTTCCGAAGTACTGGTCCTAAGCCCAGAACCTTTTTCATGTGTTGAAATGCGGTTTCTTTCGCTCATATCCGTATCGGTTTCTTTCTAATAACGGTTTCTCTCTCTTTCTCTCTCTCTCTCTCTGTGAGCGCGTGTGTGGTGTGTTTGTGTGCGCGTAAGTGTATGTGTGTGAAACCTGAAATTATCTTCGCTCTTTTTATGTTTCATTTTTCTTGCGCAACGAATCTGAGATTTTGGGATAGCCTGCTCTCTCTCTCTCTCTCTCTCTCTTTCTGAGCGCGTGTGGGGTGTGTTTGTGTGCGCTTAAGTGTATGTGTGTAAAACCTGAAATTATCTTCGTTCTTTTTATGTTTTATTTTTCTTGCGCAACGAATCTGGGATTTTAGGATAGCCTGCTCTGACGTAACCTACATTTGCATACTTATACATTTCATTTCATTTATTGATACTGTCAGCCCAACTTTGGGCTATTACAGGAGTGGTAGGTGACAATACAAGCAACTATATATTTACAGGGTAAAGAAAATAAAAGTACATTTTGAGGAATGCACTGATAGTGATATCATGGCAAATACAGCATGTAATACAATGCCAAGGTGATTACAGTATTAACATTTTGACGAGTTATGGTATGCGCACACATGTGCTTTTGACATTTCCAAGAAAGTTGCGTATAGATGACGTCCTTAGGATTGAGTCTGATAATAAATTCTATTGTTTTATTGCTCTCGGAAAGAAGCTATATTTAAAGGAATCATTGCGAGTAGTAGGAAGAGGGATATACATGCTGTGGCGATGAAGAAAATAGTTACTGGAAGAGAACTGAAAATAGTCATCGTTATCAATTTTAACATGTCCATCATGAATAATAAGAAAAAGAAACTACAAACGGTCATACTCAGTTCTAGACTCTAGAGGGGTAAGTTCAGCAAGTTCACATAACTGGGTAGGAGAGTGAGAACGATGATATTTGTTAAAAAATTGCGAAGCAAGCCGTTGAATTTTATCCAGCTTAGACTGATTAGATTAAGTGTATGAGGCCCACACAATTTTTGCGTACCCCAATCAAAGTTTTAAATGCCAGGCATTTCACTTCAGGGGTAGCATTATGCACATCTCTTCTAAGCGACCACAAGGTTTTCTGGACCTTCGTAGATACGTAATCAACGTTTTCATTCCAACGCAAATCCGAGGTAAGCTTTAAACACAAGTATTTAAATGTTGATACTTTTTTTAACGCTACACCTTCAATGGAATAAGATGTAAGGATTGGGGGCTCAATCCCACCGTTCGTAACCAGTTGTCAAGATTGGAGTCGGGCATGAATTAGGTGGTAACTGGCTCACGCCGTCGTCCAACTTATCCACGCTCAGGACGTTGATAAAGGGAAGGACTGCTTCTCATCGAGAACGAGGAATATGGGTTTATTTACAGCATCTACATAAGGACGTTGCAGTTCATCAGTCTAGCATGACTGCGAGAGAAAGTACACTGAGCAGCCGCATAACAGCGGTTAATAAACACTCGGTCCTCCATCGATCCCAAAGTGAGGGAAACGTTCGACCAGTCGTCGTAAACGAGTCGCCTCTCCGTATGCAAGCGGGGTATCGCACGCGTTAAATCAACGGTACAGCGTGCGTTTCAAAATAAATGAGAACCACACAGTTTTGTTTATTCCGCAAGCTATTCGTGCAAGGCCAATTTACTTCACTTTCGGCCTGCAGGACCCGCATACTAGCCGTGCAAATGACAACGACCGTGTACTGGGGCGCAAGAGAGCACTTGTTGTCTTCCACTTACTGCGTCTCCGACCCTCCACGATCCCCTGCAATGCTCTGATAGTGTTCTTCAGTATACGATGGAATTTATTAATCGATTTCCTCACTCTGAGACATGTTACTCACTTTGACTAAGCTTCAAATTATATCCCTGCTGAATAAAGCCCGTATTCCCCAATGCTCATATATTCACTGTCAACGTCATGTGTAATATACGAAAAACGGGCTTTTGTATGGGGTTCTGCATGTTTCATATCGGATTACTGAATGTAGGAGTTATGGTGGCAAATCAATTATTTCAATAGGTATACAGGAGAAGAAACATGATCTTTGGTGGGAGTCGAACCCACGACCTTTGGTGTTAATTAAGACGAAGTTAATTAAGGTACAGTTGATTATGATATCGCTAAAGCACTGGAACCCACGACCTTTGGTAGGAGTCGAACCCAAGACCTTTGGTGTGTACTAAGCCGAAGTTAGCTAAGACACAGTTAATTAAGACAGAGTTAATTAAGGCACTCTAACCCAGGAACTTTGGTGGGAGAAAACAAGCAATTGGAAGTAACAACGCATTCGAATGAGAATGTAATTTGTGATGTGAAGTAACTTAGTGAATGTCTCGTGAGCGTGCAGGCCTTCGCCTTCATCCTCTTTAGCCCACGTCCAAGTGAGTGACAACTTTTTTTAAGTGCATTAGTATACTGTGAAATTTACGAATCAATTTGATCACGATGAAACCTGTTATTCACTTTGACTGAGCTTCGAATAACGTATAGGGGAAGAAACTCGGGATTTCGCATATTGGTATCATGGTGTCTCCTCCACAAAGGAAGGCTGTTTTATCACGAAACGAACAAGACATGTGTTATTTTAAATGCATTATCCTTCGTTTCATACATAGCAGTCAACCCTGTGGGAGCTGTATACGCAAAGTACACGAAAAGTTATCACTCCGCGCGTTCCGTCTAAGCTTCGCTGCGCGCCAACAGCGTTCGCTTGCGCGAGCATGCACGTGAGGCTCCTCGCGAGGGAATGTAATTATAAAACCCGAAAGGAACAACAAAAAGAAGATTGATCTAAAACAGCGAATTAGCAGCCGTACACCACAGTGTGTTTGTTTCTAAGGATAAAAACTTCTCGCATTCAATACTGAGACTATATAAAGAACAGTTGCGCACAATTGCGGTCAAAAAACGTCGAACTGTAGCCAAATGCGAATTAAGCCACTGCAAGAAGTCTACCTAGCCTCTACAGCGTTGACTGTTATGTATGGAATGGAGTATAGCGATCGTGAAGCCTTGTTTTGTCTCTGCGTTGTAGAAACTAAAACCTAAGTGTCGGCCTTTTCTCTGTGTCTATATATTTCTCTCGTCGGTTGTCAATTATCTCGGAACCATTGTCAGACGTTCAACCGTTGCTATGTCGTGACTGCGCGCTGCATGCATGATACGTGCCCGGGTAAATGTTTTTAGAAGTCGTTCTCTGTGACTCGTTCGCCGCTATGCCGAACAAGCACAACGAGTTTGCGACAGCGTCAAAGGTCAAGCAGAAACGCTAGTGAAGCCTCAAAAAAACAGACCAGCGAAACCAGCTGCCGCAGTGAGAGCTTTCGGGTCATGTTAACAGTAGTAGGGCAGGTTACCCCGAAATGTGCACGCAATTTAGGAAAGCGTCTAAAGCGCCATCGAAAGCCGTAAGAACTACAGGTTGCTGTCATTTGTACCAACTTCGTAGGTATGCTGTGTCGTATGTAGGCCACAGATATGGTCCCAGGATAAAATCCTGGCTGCGGCAGCCATTCGGAACAAATAATTAAATAGATGCAGCAGCATCTATACGTATATCTGATGAACAGTGGTACAAAAAGAAACAATCTGTGGTAGCGAACTATGAATTAACCAGAAGCTTGCAACCATGAACGCAAATAAAGTACCCTTCTCTCTTCTGTTTCTCTGTTCTTTCTTTCTGTTTTTTTCTTTATTTATCTTCCTTCTTAAGTATTACAGAATGGGTACCGTTATATTGACATCTTCGTTTTCTCAAAGGCAGAATTTGGGGACCTAGCGACGCTGAAATAAAATGTCGAAGCTTCCGGGTCGCTTCTGCATATGATTTCTGTTTATGGATCCTAATGATGTCAGATCGTGGTCGTGCCCATCGTCTGACATCTTCTGGCCTCTGCTAGCAAATCAACAACGCAAACAACAATACAAGTAAAAAGACAGAAACATGCGCTAGATTTCTTCTCACTCCATGTAGTCGTTTTGTTTTATTGTTACATTACTCGTTAATATGCACTGAATCGTATTACCTTTATTTTTTTTCTTCAACATGACTTATTTCCGATGACCAATGAAGTATAAGCGGGCGCTGCCGTATTGCACTGAAGGGCACAAAAAGGGGAAGGAAAAGTCATCCTATTCGGTGAAACTCGAATACTAAATTGCATTATTTTCGTTCGTCAAAATAAAGCTTCCGGAATGAGGACCAAAAAGAAACACGCACAAATGGAGACATGGACGAGCACCCTCTCGAAGAAGCCGCCAGCATTTGAGCGCCACACATTCGAGGCCGGAAACTCGCCGCTATGCCCGGGACGCACGCTTAAAAGATGAATAACGAAATTTATGAGGCGATCTAAGAGCGCGCGGTCGGATGTCGTGTACCACGCTCCTCGTCCTCTGCTCCGACGCGGAGCGCTTCGGCATCAAACACACAAACCAACAGCGTGCGTATGCAGCCGAGCGAAAGAGGCATTTCGAAGATCTCTTAGAGTTCCGGAATGCAACGTCAGCGAATGATATAGCGGTCTTTCTTCGCCGGGTAATTCAATTAGGGTCTATTGCTTGGTCGGTGGGACATTGGGCAATTTCAAGGGAACATCTCGAGCCGCCACGAAATGCTGCCCGGTCGTATCATGTGGCTCTGTGCAGCAATTTGTGCGTGTGTTTGTGCGTGTGTTTGCGTGTGAGAGTGTGATTTCTTTTTTTCTTGCTTTTGATATGTGTTGATGCACGCGCAGTATTGCATGTAAGCGGGTGTTTCTGTTTGTGTGTGTGTGTTTTCCTTTTAATATGTGTTGATGCATGCATGGCATTGTATATATTAACACAAATTGCGGAACAATTGCCATGGGCTTGCTTTCTTCCCTTTGGTTTTTCTCCTTTATTACTGTGTGTTTCACGAGCCCATTAAGTGCTAAGTTACCGCTTTACATTGGAACCTACTGGTGCTCGTAACGTGCGCCAGAGGGAAAAATACAGTCAAGGAAAGTACTTGGTAATCCTTATCCAAAGAAATTTCTTGCATACACTGCACATGCTCCTGTAAAATTGTTCACTTAGAACAGATGGTCGCGCGCTCACATTCATCCAGGTTGTATATCCACATAACTCGCATTCACGAACTATACTGGCATGCTTTGGAAGGCAAATGACCAGGGCAAATCTGTGTAGAAGATGTCCTGCTATTACATTTTTACTGCTGTAAGAACACATTGAGATTGTATGCCGTGATTTATAATTGTCGCGTCGTTCTTTCTTTTTTGGTTACATAATATTAATGATATAATACTCGCGGTGATTGCGCAGTGGATTTGGCGTTGCGCTGCTAAGCGCATGGGTGCGGGATCGAATCCAGACAGCGGCGGCGGCATTTCCATGGGGCGAAATGCAGTAACGCCCGTGTACCGGGCATTGGGTGCACGTTAAAGAACCGCAGGTAGTCAAAATTAATCTCGAGTTCCCCCACTACGACGTGCCTCCTAATCATAACGCGGTCTTGGAGCGTAAAACTCTAGAATTCTTTTTTAATTATGCTATTAGTAGTCATGGCAATTGTTGATTTACAAGCCATATTTCACGTTCCAAACATACAGAGGTAGAGGGGGCATTCTCAGCACTAATCGGGTTCTCTTTCATTCTTTTTTTGGTAATGTGACGAAACACAGCTGTTAACCTTTCGTAGCAGCTGTCTTCGGAATTTTGCTGCAATTGTCATTCCAGCACAATAGTAGCTGTGAATAAGCTAGCCTGTTATAGGACAACTTCCTGCGCAGCTTGTGAAAAATTGTTTGGTAGCGGTTGAACGTTATAGAAAACCTCTTGAAATCGGTAAATTTGTAAGCCACATACGCGCTGTTTGTACACGCAAACATGAATGCACGCGCTCATGAAACTAGCCATTTAGTACGATAAATAGTGGGGGAACAAGTGAAGCCTCAGCCTACAACCTACAACCAAAGTTGCGGCAAGAGAGCTTGCTTTCGTTGGGGAACCTTGCCGAAACATTGAATTCGTACTGAGGAGCTTCCCTTATTTATCCACTGTTCGTCAATTAAATCTCAATCTTCGTGTGACCCCTTTGCCGTGCTTGGAGTGTTTAGCAGGCGGCTACCGTAAAGGCGCAATCATTTCACCCTTACCAACCCAGCATACCACGAAAGAGTTACGAGAGGGATCAGGAGAAAAACGATTCACTGAAGTATACCTACCAACGAGGTCACTACTTGTAGACAGAATGAAGAAGCGAATTGCAACTTTTGGGGGGCGTTTTCGTGTGCTTTGCAATGCCACACACACTACCTGTGGGCATTCGGTTCAGTATCCTAGTACCCCATGGCGGTGCACCGCGGCCTTCTCCGGGAGACTAAGACACCGACTTTCGAAATTCACAGTGACTTAAACGCTGCGCACGACCACTCGCTAAATTAATCTGTGACGTGGTGACAAAATGACGCACCAGTTTATGAGCAGAATTTCACCTGCGGTGCGAGGTCTATACGCTCCCAAAATATTACGGCCGCGGAGTGCAGCCAGACAGGCTTGTATCCACATTTTGGATAGATTTAGTGACTATGCTTTAAAAACTGAGGTACGTAGTTTGGATATGCGCCGTTTGTGCGGAGTGAAAGCCGATACCATCAACGATGCAATGATACATGCACACTTTTAAATCACCTGGTTTCGCTCCGTATACTCTACACGCAAGTTAATTGCACTTTCTGCTCGCAGTTTCAACATATTCAGGGGATCCCATAGTTCAGATTCCAGCACCGAAATTTGCCCATGAATAACATTACCGCATCATGCATAGATGATGTGCGGCTATGCAGGTAGAATTTAGTGCTTAATTAATTTCGACCGCCGGAGGCATGCCATAGCGTCCATCCTAAACAAATTTTTTTTTACTTTACTTTCTTTTTACATTTCGCCCATATCGCAAGGCCGATTAAGTTCGCCACGCGCGAGAATTAAACTCACTACCTCGTATTCAGCAGCAGAACGCCATAGCCAGCCATTGACTCACCGCGCAAGTTAACAGGAACAATGGGCACTGCGGAGGAGGAGGAGGAGGAGAAACATTTATTTAAAAAACAGAAAGGACAAGCAGGTGCCTTTCTGCTTGTGCGGGAGGCGCCCTTAGTCCATGGCTCCTGCGGCTCTTCCTGTCTCCCGGGCCCGCCGCACCAGTTGCTGCTGGTTACGAGGGTCCGAACTAGTCAGCGGAATTGATCCAAACATCGTCCTTCTGGCTGCGAACGTCTCTGTAGCTTGTTGTATTATACCTTCTTCAGATAAATAAGTGATGTACAGGTTTGTACCCTGAGAACAACGGCGAAAGTAGTATTTATGAAAACCTTTTTTTTTTCTTAGTGTCTGGCTCACAGTAAGAACGGGAAAAACAAAAACGGTGCTCAGAATGAGCAATCTCAAAGTATTGTCATTGCTATATGTTCCTGTCTATCTTTTTTCAGTGCCACGTTTTTAGTTCTTCGTCAATGAAACGAAAACCAAAGGCACGTACGATCAAAACGGGGAGGGGGGGGGGGGTTCAATATGCCTTCCGGCTTGGCTTGCATATGGCAGTAAAATATCCTAAAAAGTGATTTAGACAGCAGCAAAGCCCTTCATATTGTTAAGAACGTGGAGGCGCTGTTAAGACCGGCCCAGCTGAGATGCAAGTTTTGCCAGCCAGTTGCGACAGCGGCGTCAACTTTCCTGGAACGCCACCGCAAACCTCTTGCCACTGCGTCACTAAGTCGACTGTGTGTGAAGAACAATACGCGCGTCCTCGACTCTCCGCCGCTGGAGCCAAGATGAGTGCGACGAAGCAGGCTTTGTGCCTGAACATGCCACCGCAACCTGGTCTGCTGCGAACGAGGGAGTCCCCGAGGGAACGTAGTTCGAGGCTCCTTCCCACGTGCCGTTCAAGAGGCAAGACAATGGGCAGCTGGCGACGCGCTGCGGGGGCCAGCTCGGGGAATAAAAGGCGCCTTTCCTGAAGTAAGCCCCGAGTTCTACGAAGTCCGTCTGACGTCGGCTCCGGAGCGTGAACCTGTGCGGAAGTGTGTGTGTGTGTGTGTAAGCCGTCCCGCAAAGAGGCGGCTTGTTTACGATGCATGGACGGCCGTTTCCCTCACTTTGGGATCGAGGGACGACCGAGTGTTTATAAACCGGTGTTGTGCGGCTGCTCAGTGCGTACTTTTCTCTCGCAGTCATGCTAGACTAATTAATGAACTGCAACATCCTTATGCAGATACTGTAAATAAACCCATTTTCCTCGTTCTCGATGAGAAGCAGTCCTTCCCTTCATCAAAGTCCTCAGCGTGGATAAGTTGGACGACGGCATGGGCCAGCTACCTTCTAATTCATGCCCAACTCCAATATTGACAACTGATTACGAGCGATGGGATTGAGCCCCCAACCCTAACGATACATATTCAACAATTTTGCAGGGCGTCCGCGATGAAAGCGTTCCCCTGTTGCTACAGCGAGACATGCTAAACTACGCAGGTATACTGGCAAGTTGCCTGCGCCCACGCTCAAGTACTACATGACGCAGGCGGTTAAAATGATGTCCCAGATCCGTTGCCTTATCTCTGAGTGGCACTGGTTAACACTTTCTATGCTAATATTGCACGCATACACATATACCCCAGAAAGCAGACGAGAATATGAGGCCTCAGTTTTGCTTAGTTTGTAAAGCACCGCAAGCGCGATGCAAACGATGTGACTTCGGTCCCCATCTGCGACAAGTTATCTTTTCGCCCCTTTTCATTTTCCTTTACCTTATTTATGTATTTCATTTAAGCATGACAATAAATTTCTCGTATGTTTTTTATTCACCACTTGTTCGTGTGGTTGTGACTAACAAAAAAAATTGAGCCTCCCCAATACAATTATTCTTCTCGCTCAGTATTGAAGTCCATCGTTCAGGCAGCGGTTCTGGCACATCACAGCTGTTCGTCGTAAGATAAACGAAAGGCGCTGTGCACGAGCTCAAATGTACAAAGGTCGAGTTCATTATGCTGCAATGCATTCATCTCATTGACGGCACCGACTGCTCAAAACTCAACTCTAAGAGAGTGGTTGGCACTTTATCAAAAAAAAACTGTCAATTAAATTTTGGGGTTTTACGCGACATAACTATGATCTGATTACGATGCACACCGTAGTGGGGGACCTCGAAATAATTTTTACGAGCTGGGTTTCTTCAACGCACGCCCAGCGCACGATAGCCACGGGCGTTTTTGCATTTCGCCCCCATCGAAATGCGACCTCGTGTTTAGCACCGCAACACCATAGCCGCTAAGCCACCATACCATGGCGGGTGCATTAGCTTTCCAAACAAAATACATGTAACAAAGAGTATACTGGACACAATGGGTGACGACATTTCCGGTGTTTATTGGACATATTGTCATCGCAAATGCGTAATGGTAGCAATGATTATCCTCACTTATCCTCTCATTGCTTCTACACGAGCGTCTTTATAAACATTGCCTAAAATACAAATTGTTTAGAAATATCAAAAATAGAAATTTATTCATGCTGGCTGTTGCTGTCTAAATATCACCTATATTTAGCCATACACATACTCTATAGGATATAGAGATTCATTTACTCAATAATGATTACACGAAAAATTGATTGGTTTGGAATATGAAATACTTGCTGTAAAGAAACGTTCAGAGTCAATGAACTAACCGAGTGAACCTATAGGAACAATAGTGTAACCACGTAATATGTCCTTAAAAACTAGCTCGAAAATCAATGTACTACACACATGTAACCACGGTGGTCGAATGTAGTTGACATCGGCAGCTGTTAAAGAAATAAGAAGAAAGAAATGGAATGCTGAAATTAGCAACACTATGCTGGGAGATTTGTGGGAAATATATTTGTAATTCAGTGGATTCAATTCAATTCAATTATTCAACTGCTTCTAGCTCATGACGATGTTGCAGCTGCTGCTGATAATGATCATTTGCAGAAGGTCTGTATTATTTGCTCTTGTCAATATTTGTGCAGACAAGTGAAAACAGCAGGGAATGTTAAGTTGAAATGTTCCACTCAAGCTACGGCTGTGGCTGACTGCCTTTCAATTTTTTTGGTGTTGATACATACGGAAGACTGCAAACGCTTACGCAATTAAGCAAAATGTAAGCATAGTTTCAGAAAGTAGAGCCATGTAGAGGGTACAGCACAGAGACTTGTGGCATATACTACTATCCAATCTAAACATAAATATAAATTAAATAAATATAAATAAAATAAGTATATATATATAAATATAAATAGTCCTAGCTGCAGGCTCAAGGTTTGCGTAAATTTAGCGTTTACATGCGGCACCAGTGACTTGCAAACTTTTGGAGCCAATGGCACTACATATATGCACGTGACGTAGCCTTGAATTGTGGTCACGCTGCCCATATCCACAGCTAGGAATGAACAACATGCTTCTAAGATGCAAGTGCTGCGAGAAACGTGGTCAAAGAAGCACTGCACAACATTCTGAAGACGGAAGGAAAACGTTCGCGGGCTGTAGGCAATGCGGTCATGAACGTGAGCGTCAAAAATCATTCCGCTTTGATGCAGCAGGGAGCCCAGAACGTCGCTGAAGAGATAGCTCTCTCTCTCCTGCGGCTCCGGCAGTGCCCTTTTTGTGTGTCGCCTATGACGTTATAGACCAGCACGACAGCCCAGAGATACCAGCTATTGTTCCTGAACTACCAAGCGAAAGCGGGCACACACATGCAATCCACCCAAATTTCTACCAAACGCGGAAGCGGCAATTAACACATCCAGGCCGGTCCTGTCAGCGCACCTTCGGCGCTCTCCAGCACCTCTGACAGAAGCTAATGTTGGAGGGTTACTACAAGTGCACTGCGGCAAGAATAATCACTAGGAAAGGGCCAATAGGCGGGGAAGCCCTGTGGTATCAACAGATTCTGTCTATTCAGTACAAACGTGTACCTAATCATACCGAATTAACTATTTCTGTTGTAAATATGTAAGTCCGGGTTTCTCTATTCCATATTCGATTCGATAACTAATACTTACTATTGGTGTTCCATTTGTATTCGAAAAAGTCTATATTCAACCACTTACTTCTAATATTTACAAAACAGATTCTGACAGCCTAAATTTTTCATTACCGTTAGATTGGAAGTTTACAGGCTCTGCACAATTCAAAAGAACACGAGGGTATCTGAACACTGGTATTTGAAGCCCCTTGATTGGTCTCGACGCCGCCACATATGAGAGACTTTGACGGGCTTCTACACATTCACACACAAACTCGCCCTCTTCACAAGTTCCAGCTGGGAATACACTTATAGAACTGTTTTTATAGGTATTTTTGTTGAGCTTGACAACAACGCCCCCCCCCCCCCCCCTTACGAAGTATGTGAGAAACAAACACTTGTGGATCTTGTGAGAACATCTAACAATAAGGTTGCAATTGGAATCTTGCAATTAAATTTCACCCATATAACACATACAGTCTCTCTGCTAGTTTTCATATATTTGACCCAGGATGTCTTGATACCCAAACTTTGAACCTTTCCAGCCGTGCACTGTAAGTGGGGGACAGAAAGTGCTATGAGCAGGAAAGCGGCAAAATGCCGTCTTGTGTTACCTATATGACACTAATACTGGACCAGATACCCTTTGGTCATTTGGGATTTTCATGCATTGTGTTTATTGGGGCGGCCCTTTGGGGGAGAGGGGAGGATGAATTTCGCGAGGATGGCTAGCGTCCCCACCGAAGGATGCGCATATGGTGGGGAAAGGAAGACGTCTGCGTTGCGGCGTGAGTGGAGCGGCGCCGTGGTCCTTCGCAGCGGGCGCCGTCAGACGCCGACCTCTCGCCTGAGCAGGACGAGGAAGTAGACCGCGAGGCCACCGATCGCCACGATGCCCAGGAGCAGCAGCGACACGACGGCGACTTGCAGTAACAGCCGGCGCCTCTTCACGGCCTCCAGCATGGTCATGTGGTGACCGGGCTGGGCGGGCGCAGATAACACACATTCATTTAGTGAAGGAAACCCGCGCGGGTGTGCACGCGTTCGAGTGCGGCAGGCTACCTGAAAGTCATAAAGTAGACCGGCCCCGCGTCGAATCGCCCACAGTGCGCATGAATCGTACAGGGACAGTATAAAGCAAGTGACATTCGGCCAGTTTTGAACAAGCATGCTGAGGCACGTTTTCTTTTTTTTTAATTCGTAAGCATTTCTATGCCTACCCAACGAGAAAAACCGCCCGTCCGTCTTTCACGTAAGACGACTGCCTTCAATATAGAGCCCGCAGCAGCGAGCGACTTTAGATTCGTGTTGCCTGTCGCTTGAACGCGAACGAATCGGCGAGAAGACAGTGTTCACGAAGCTCTCAGCGCACGCCGCACCCTGCTCCTTTCGCAGATCGCTTTCGAGATATGGGCCCGCGCGTCTCTCTTCAACGCGAAGCGGCGAAAACACAGCGCGCGGAGCTATCAGCAGTCGGCACACTCTGTCCGCATCGCAGATCGCTTTCAAGATACGGTCCGCGTGGCCATGCCATACGCCACCCCTACCGGAGTACATTTGATCGCGGATCATATTGGTACGACGCGGTTGGATAAGGCGCTCAAGAGCCATAACGGCTTGCAATAACCGGAACGTCATCAGCGCACCTGGCACCTCCACATGCAACACTCTGCTTGCGTTATGAATTCACCTTGCGCCGCCGTCCGCACCAGTTCGTGTCGCCGCAACGCTGTCGTTTGTATCAAGTTTCATAACATTGATAATGACACCGGGCTGCGTGGATATAGCAAGTGGCGTAATGCTTACGCATGCGTAAACAACTCCCAAGGTAGTTTTTGCGGGATATTTATATATCTCTCTCTCTCCTTATCTTTTTTCGGAATTTAACTGATGCGCCTGCGAACGTCACTTTCATGTTTTGTGTGTGAAAACCTGTTCATGGTGGCCCTGGGGCCCTATAACGTAAAACTATTCCAGTATCTTTTTATTCCAATCTCCTGACGTCAAATTTGCTTAACCGCCGACGCAAGCATCGGGCGGTCACCCGTAGGGTTGTCTGAACAGGCCAATCAAACGCTCTCCTCGCTCTCCTCGCCCTTTTGTTTGCTTGAAAGACGAATAACATTGCCTACACTGAGCGGCTTGTCGTATCTAATTGGCTGACAAGAGGCGAGGAGAACGCTCAAGTGGAGAGGGATTCAATGGGGCCGAGCCACTGCAGTGAAAGTCGATAACCGAATGAAGAGGGTGGTGCCGGCCTCTACGATTGGTCGGCTTTCACTTACTTAGCTTGCGGTGCCTGGTGGAAAATCGCGGCGGCATGCAACGGAAGCTTAAAAACGACGCTAAAACGAATCCTCCGCAAAGAAGAGTTGGCAGAATGAGGTCGTAAACGTGCCGAACGTGCTCGAAAACGTTACATGGTCTGGCAAAAAGTTTTATTGCACGCAAGTAAACCCATGCTCTCCGGTAGGTGCTAGTAGCCAGTGCCTGAGCGATCTGCGGCAGCCATCTTTTAATCCTTTCGGAACCGGGCAGCTTGCGGCTATTTAGAAGAAAATTCAGTTTTGTTCGGCAAATCAATGCATATTTAACGCGTACACGTCACTTGGACGCGGTAAGTTTTTGCGGTTTTGTGACGTCACGTGACAGGCAGGTGAAGTGGCTGCAGCCCGAAAACTCTCGACCAATAGCCGAAGGCTAATGGTGAAAAGGCGTCGAATCCAAAATAACTATTTTTCTTTTGTTCGGTCAAATCATGCATAATCAGTGTGCACACGTCATATCAACTGGAGAGCTATCGTGGTTTTCGTGACGTCGCTTGACAGAGAGGTGAAGGGGGGATGGTCCAAAAAAGTTTTTGACCAATCACGGAGGGCTGATTGCCGAACTGGAATAAAAACGTTTGGAATAGTTTTACGTTATAGCGCCCCTAATATATCGACGCAAATGTTCTGCTAACGGAAGGTTTCGAAAGACAGGCAGAAGGCAGACCGCAACGGACGAGCATGAGTGTGGCATGGCTTTGAAAAATTCAGCGATGATTACTATACTCTCTAATGCGAAATTTGAGTGCAGCTGTGCACGTGTTTTCATTTAGCGATATATTGACTGTTTCGGACAATCAGTCTCGTGTGGCAGGTTGCAAACGGAGCGAACCGTGACGTGACTGCCTCTCTAATCAGGAGATCGCGGGAGCCATCGCGTGGGTGACACGTGGCGTGATTCACAGTAGCCGCTGCAGGCAGACCTCCCACATAAAACCCCTGAAACTTCCTTAAGTAACGACATGCTTTGAAGAATGCCGCCTCCTCCTCGCGCGCCCTCGCCGACACCGCGTCGCTATTGGCCTAATTGTAGCACGTGCGCCTTCGCGCCGGCTTTGTTTACAGTTACGCTCCACAGCCATTTTCGCTTGAGAAACGTCTACCGACTATCGACGAGCGCATGTTGGCTCTGTTGCTCTACCGTGTTGTTTTGGTTTGCGAACGCCTTGAATTAAGTTTTGTGGCAAGCGCGATGTGGCTTCACGGCATTTTCCATCACCGTGACCTGCAGCGCCTTCAGATGCCAAAATAGTTTTAGCAGAGGCAAGAAGCTCTTCTCGATAATGTCCGGTAAGCGCGAGGCGTTAAGAAAAATGACGTAGATTCATCGAATTGGGAGGGAGAACTTCAGACGAACATCCTTCACACAACCATGCGAGGTAAGTTGCGAGACTCATAGTATAGTATGTGTCAGGCTTGCGTAAATTGTTGCGGGCCATAACGTAACGTATATTGCGCAGTCCACTGAGCATGTTGCGATTTGTTTGCACGCTTTAACACGATTCCTACTCGAGGTGTTCTTTGTTTGTATAAGCGCCACGTGGTCGTATTTGGTGCGCTTAATTGTTTTGTACGCCTACAGGATTGAATTCGCAGGCACGTGAGGCTGCGTGCAAAAACGCGATTACGAAACTTTTAAGATTCAGCCAAGTCCTTTTGACAAATTTCAGGCTCGAGCGTGAAAAATCATTGTAGGAAAGCAACTCTCTGCCTTTTGTGGTTACTTGCTAGGCTTCTTTAGAGCGAATAGTTTCGTTTACCTCTTTTATTCATGTTCGTCGTTGGCGGTCACCCGGTGGATTTGCGATGCAAAAGAAAAGCGTGCATACTCTCTCTAAACCGAGTTACAGGGCGCGTTCATCGCCGAACGACAGCATCATAGGTGTTTGAGGCGCACGTGCTAATTCGCGTGAGCTCTAAGATGAAGGTTTAGATACGGCTGTGGAGCACTAGCAAAGAAAACGTTCGGTCGCGTGCTCGTTCACTGGCTGGTTTTGTCGTCGTTCCTTTAGTCTTTTGCTCGTTCGTTTAGTCGTTCGCATACTCATTTAATCGTTTGCTTGCTCGCATAGAGCGCGATCTAAAACTAGGGGCGAGTAAAATTGAATACATATTGATCGAAATAGTCCTAAAAAGGCACAGAGGTAAAGCGCAAAGCATGTTCTGCCTCAAAATCTATAGCAGTCCCAGAGAGATGAGACAGGGCGTCAGAGCAATTATTAATAAAGCCATGAGGGTAGCCAAAACTGTGCCCCTCATAATAGGAGGGGACTTCAACGCCCCACACCAATGTTGGGGTTACCGCTGGAGTAGTAAGAAAGGGGAAGGAATCTGACATATCGCCACGGATTTAGGCCTTTCTCTTATCACGGACCCAGCCTATCCTACCAGGTGTGGCAGTTACACTTGTAGGGGCACTACCCCGAACTTATCCTTCCCTTATAACTTACCCAGGGCAGACTGGATCAACTCTGGTGTGGACCTAGGAAGCGACCATTATATACTACACATAATGGTGGAAACGACGGAGGTGGAGGTAAAGCATTTCACTCACATAGACTGGGATCACTTTAGAAAAATCAGAAAAGACAGAGCAGACACAGACAGAACGGGTTGCATCAGCCTACAAGAGTGGGTGCCTCAGCTTAGGGATGACTTGAATGCAGCAACTAAGGCTATAGAGACAGAGGAAGAGGTAGAAGAAATTGACAGCAGATTGGCGCATTTGATCGAAGCCAAGCAATCGATTTTACGAAGATGGAAATCCCAACGCTTAAACAGACGAGTTAGGAAACGAATTGCTCAGCTCAATAGGAATATAGAGGAACACGCACGATATTTGCAGAAACAAAAATGGGAGGAGGTGTGTGGGAGGAGGTGTATGGAAGGATAAAACGTGGAGGCAATTGGAGTCTGCTCAGACATCTGCTCAAAGAAAAAGGCACTAAATCGAATATACGTACGGCAGTGGCGAAACTGGTACACCAGGAAAGTCAGACTGCAAGCGACGAGAGCATAATGGAGCGATTGGCAACTAAATACTTGCCTCTCAGGAAAGAGGATCATGATGTGAGTTATCCCGATTACTTAGGGGTGGAATGCAAATATATGGATCAGAAATTCACCGAAAGTGAGGTACGCACGGCACTGTATGATGTGAATAATAGGTCAGCAGCTGGCTCGGATGGCATCTCTAACAGATTGCTTAAGAATTTGGGTGACGAATCAATAAAATATCTGACCACATACATCAATGAACTATGGAAAGATGAGGTATATCCAGAAGAATGGAGGACGGCCAGTACTATCTTAATACCAAAGCCGGGCAAACAACTCAACTTGCATAAACTCAGGCCAATTTCGTTAACATCATGTCTAGGGAAGACAATGGAACATGTCATATTGAACAGGTTAACGAAATGTGCGGAGGACAATGACATCCTACCGTATAATCTGATTGGTTTCAGATCAAGCTTGTCCACGCAAGATGCCATGTTGTTAATCAAACATCAACTGCTATTAGCTAAACCAAAAAACACTCGAGCTCTCTTGGGGTAGGATGTTCAAAAAGCTTTTGACAGAATTAAGCATAGAGCAATACTTGAAGTGATTTCCGAACTGGGATTGGGCAGAAAACTCTGTGAAGTGGTCAAAACATTTTTTGGCAATCATTCAGCTCACCTTAGATTCGGGGATATTAAATCAAAGAAGATGGATCTCGGTGACAGAGGGACGCCACAAGGGTCGGTCTTGTCACTTATGCTTTTCAACCTGGCCATGTCTAAAGTGGCAAAGGGAATAAAAGGGATAGATGGCATTCACTTTACCATTTATGCAGACGATGTGACTATATGGACCGCTGAAGGAAGTATGGGACATGCGGAAAGCAGGTTTCAGAAGAGCATTTATGAGGTAGAGTCTATTTTTGAAGATATCGGACTGAAATGCTCTGCTCATCAGTCTGAACTCCTAGTACTCAATAACAGGAGAAGGGGTAGAAAACCGAGGGGATATGTTCCCGAGGAAGAACCCAGGTTAGTACTAACCACGAAGGCAGGCGAATCTATTAAGCAAATACAATCCATTAGAGTCTTAAGGTTATTCCAGGAGGCGAATGGGGCAAACGGAAGAACAATACAATAAATCACAAGCAAGACTGAGGAGGTAGTAAGACTGCGAAGGAGAATCACTAACGGACACAGAGGGTTGGGAGAGGAGAGCGCCATGAGACTGGTCCACGCTTTCGCCTTGTGTCACTTCTCATATGTAGCTGGTATGCTCAGTTGGACACAGACAGAGCTAAACAAGTTGAACAGATTAGTTAAAAGGCTAGTCAAAACAAAAGTAGGGTTACTGATTAACACGCCGGAAAATAAAATATTGAAACTGGGGCTCCACAACTCAATAGCCGAGATAATTGAAGCTCAGCAAATCGCCCACAGAGAGAGGCTCTCTAGACCAAGGTCAGGTAGAGCAATACCAGAAGAGGTAAGGTGGTGCCCAACCGAATCTAAAATTTCAGGTGAAGGCACAGTAGAACTAAAAGATAGTTTAAGAGAGGTAATCAAGACGACTACTTTCCCTAGAAATATGCACCCGGTGCACAACCTGGAAAGACGAAAGGCAAGGGCCAAAGTTCTCCTGCAAGAGAACGAACACGACAGAGAACATGCGGCTTTTGTAGATGCTGCATGGGTCAGAGGAAAGAAAGCCTTTACGGTAGTAGTAGTAGATGCAGGTGGTCTCACTCGGGATGCTATTACAACCATGACTAAAGACACGACAGTCGCGGAACAAGTAGCGATAGCATTGGGCTTTAAGGAATAATAAGTGGAGGAGGGTTTACAGTGACTCTAATATGGCTATTAGACACTTTACTAATGGCTTTGTAGCCAAAAGGGCTGCCCAGCTGATCAGTGAGTCGGACAGCCAAGGGACCGAAATCCGCTGGTTTCCTACGCACATGGGGTCTGTCGATCCATCTCGGAAGAATTTAAACGAGATGGCTAACGCAGCTGCACGAGCACTTACTATCCGTGCACTACGCGACCAGGACCTTAATAATATACAGGAGGAGAACAGGAACCAATTACTTACATATAATGAAATAACGAGACATTACTACATGAAAAGAAGGGAATTCCCAGTGCACACGCTGAGCGCAATAGAGCTCAAGCGGTGACTCTGAGATTGTTGCAGACAGGAACTTATCCAGTCCAAGCTTTAGTAACAAGCTATATCCAGAAAGAGAGGTACCAATCAATTGCGAGAAGTGTAATGACATCATTACTCTGGATCACATGCTTTGGCAGTGTCCTGTGTCTTTTTGTCTTTCACAGACTGTGACAAGGAGAGAGACTCGTGGCGGCGAGTCCTACACAGTGGAGTTCTTTTCGATCAACTACAGGCCGTCCAGAAGGCCCACGATAGGGCGCTAAGGTTAAACCTTACTGTCCCGACGTGGGAGCCGCCTGCGTCAACCTAAGGGTTGGTCTTCAGGACAATAATAAAGTTCATCATACCATACCATGTCATAGAAAAGACGGGGAATGCGGGAGATAGCAATTCAAGACGATGAGCAAAACGTGAACAAGGTGAATGCAGGAGCCAACGTTTCGACAAGTGGACTTGTCGAAACCTTGGCTCCTGCATTCACCTTGTTCGCGCTTTGCTCATCATACCTTGCCATACCATACCATACCATACTAGTGATGATAACATACCATACTAAACTAGTAATGATAACAGACGTGCTGAGATTTCTTGCAGGAAAGTCATGGGGTGTGTCTGTGAGTGCAATGCTCCAACTCTATAACGCCCTGTTCTTAGGTCTCGTACGCTACAGCTTACCTGTACTAGGTGGGACCGGTAAGACCAACCTCCGAGCCCTCCAATCTGTACAAGCTCAAGCTTTGAGAATTTGTCTTGGCCTTCCGAGGTGTTTGTGCATCAACGGCAGCAACAATAGCCATCGCGCATGACCACCCTATCAATACGTATATTCATGTCGACTCCTTACGGGTGCACATCAGGCACTTTGCCCGACTTCCATCGCATCATCTCGCCTCCCTTCCTGCCGCTCGACCTCGTTCAGCGTTTAGCAGAATTATTGCCGCCAACCCCGGAAGTTTACCGTCAAACTTCACACATGCAGCACGGTCATCTCTACCGCTGTGGTGCCTGCATCCACTCCAGGCCCTTCTTGTTATTCCCGGCATCAAAAAGAAAACGGAAATGTCATCTATCGCCCTCAAACAAACCGTCCTCTCATTCTTACATGAAAAACACAACGAACGCACTCACGTTTACACGGACGGTTCTGTCTCCTGTAATAGTTCAGCTGGAGCAGTGGTACTTCCCGCTCAATCTGTCACTATCAAATTCAAGACGTCTCACGTTACATCATCGACGGCTGCAGAACTCGCAGCTATCCGTGCTGCTCTGGAGTTTATAGGTCCCAATTCACCACATTCATGGTCCATCTTTTGTGATTCAAAGGCAGCTCTCCAGTGTCTGCTGTCCCCTTTCAACCACGGACCAAATGTACAATTAGTCGCAGACATACGACTACTCCACTATTACGCAATCGACAAGGGACACAACATCATCTACCAGTGGATACCGGGTCACTGCGGAATTTCGGGAAATGACAGTGCGGATGACGCTGCCCGGTCGGCCCATGATGGTGCCCAGGTTGTACCCATACCGCTGTCAAGAACAGATGCAGCCACAAGTCTTCGCTCCCTCGCACGCGAGCTTACGCTAACTCTGAGGAACACAAGCGAATTCACTACCACACGTCTTCACAGATTGGATCCAAGTTTGCAACTCCGTCTTCCACCAGGGTTGCCACGAGCGGAAGCAACACTTCTGTGCCGCCTATGGCTCGGCGTGGCATTGACGAACTCCTATTCCTTCCGTATTGGAATGGCCGACAGCCCTGCTTGCGACACCTGCGGCTGCGAAGAGATGATCGCGCACCTCCTCTGTGACTGTCTACGTTACAATGTGCAAAGAAAAGTGCTCGTGACCGTGCTCGAAAAACTGGACAATCGCCCCTTCACAGAAGAGAAAGTTCTAGGACACTGGTCCAGACAGGTTTCGGCTCTCAAGGCCTTAAGGGCTTTGCTCAAATTCTTAAGGACATGTGAATTGTGCGAACGCCTTTGACTATTGTTGCGCGTAACATCGCATTATTGTGTGCATTTTTCTAGTTTTTTTTTCTTCTCTCTTCCTTCTCCTTTTATTCCATTTACCACTTTCCCCAGCACAGGGTAGCCAGCCGGTATTTACACTGGCTAAGCTCCCTGTCTTTCCTTCTCTTTTGTCTCTCTCTCTCTTATTCCCCTGACACCCTTTCCCCAGCACAGGGTAGCCAGGTCATGGAACTAGCTAACCTCCCTGTCTTTCCCTCTATTCCTGCCTCCTTCCTTCCTTCCATACCATACCATACCATACCACTATGTCTCTGAGACTCACTTTCTGTAGTACACTTAGGCTGGTAAGTTTGATTGCTTAATGCTGCCTAAATGTCAATGAATGCATCATTTCACTTACCACAATTTCGGCCACGTCATAGCATGGCAATTCTTTGCGTGGTCATCACTTCACTTAAGTTATATCCCGCGACTGCAATTTCGGAGTGAGTGCAACCGTCCTCAATGTATGCACCTCAGTGCAGCTCGGTTCGCGACAAGTACGTCATTTCGTGAACGGACGAGCTAACGCACGATGAAATGTTATTCGTGGTAAGTCACTGACCTCGCAAAATAATTTACTCAACTTAAGATCACTATGCTCTTGTTTAAGTCTGAATGAAGCGCTGTTACTACGTTCCCGCTTCGCGAAAGAATGTTAAAAAAGCTAATTCATTTCCTATGTACGTGGTCCCGACGCGATGATTGGCCGCGCGCATATTTGTCCACTTTGAGGCACGAGAAATATAATAGCACCAACACACACCTCTAAGTCTTTGCGCGTGCTTAGAAGACTGGCGAGCACGAGCGTTGGCGGCACTGTACCTTCTAATACTCTATCGAAGCTTCAGAGCAGTTATAGTTCTTCTGCCTCTGCCAGCCTTTGTGCGTCATAGCTGATACGCGCCGTGAATTCACATGGTATGGACGGCGCGGATTATTCAGGTTACTTGGGGCTTGCTGGAGGCCAAGATGTTGGCATTCGGTCGTAAACGTCTTATTTACAACCATTCGTAACAAGATAAGCCGACACCAGCTTCAGAAATGTTGCGTACCTAATTGGAGCGCACGCGATACATTCGGAGTCGTCATGGTAAGGCGTTATCACTCGTTTAGGTACTTTAAAAAAAAGATAGCTATCAAAAGAGGAAAGAAACAACTGCCGTCACTGCATTTGTATAATACTCCTTATAGAAATTCTATGCTGTACACAAAATCACTCGGAGCAAGAAAGCCAACGCGAACGCTTGCTATGCGCGCCTTGCTATGCGTGCATTCACTCTGCGAAAGGTCGTCTGCCACGCTCAAGCATTGTAGGCGGCGCCACGGTCCAGCATGGAGTAAAGTCCCTCAATCATTCAAAAGTACCGCCAGGCTTTGATCCAGCCGACAACGCCTGCGATAGGCTGGTCGGCGACATGTGACCTTGCTCCGCCTCTTTGCCGCCATGAAAGTTCCTGCGCGCCGGGCGAAGTGCGCGCGTTTCGCCTGTTGTTCAATGCACATCGCTGGGATAATTTCGTTCCGGGAGGTCCGAAATGCCTTGTTGCTGTGCGGTTGGGTGCCGAAACCGGACGAAGGATGGCAAGAAGTTATTTTGCATCGCGCGCGGCAACCAGAACGTAACCAGGCGAAAAGTATGGTTACACAGAATTGCACGGACGGACTTTGAACCGTCGGTAACAGCACGACTATGCGAGGCAAGTAACATACAACGATACAAAGGTGCGATAGGAAGTATACACGTGCGTGTGTCGAGCGGTGATAGTATTTCATTCACGTGCATGAATGTTGAGGGCCGAAGTTTGTGGAGATTATTTATTTTAGTTCGCTGTGAGCCCGCTGAATAGATCGGTATGACCTAGGATGCGAAGGACCGAAATGCCTTGTTGCTGTGCGGATGGGTGCCGAGATCAGGCGGAGGACGACAAGAAGTTATTTTGCATCCTGCGCAGCAAACAAAACCTAACCCGAAGGTAATTCTGGTTGTATAGAAATGGACGGAAAGACTGAACCGTCGGTAACTGCACGACTATGCGAGGAAAGTAACGTAGAGCGATACGAAGGTGCGAGAGAAAGTATGCACCTGTGTGTGCAGAGCTGCAGTATTATTTCATTCGCGCGCATGAATGTTGATGGCCGAAGTTTGTGGAGATTACTGATTTTAGTGCATTACGAGCCCGTTGACTTAGCAAGTGCAGTATGACTGACCTAGCATGCAAGTAAATAGTGGGGCAGAAACGCATTAACTCGATGACAAATGTCCGCATTGCGTTACGTGCGATAAAAAATAAAATTCAGCAGCGAATTCTACTTTTACACTTTCCTGTGTTTGTGCGCGCGTTGTTAACTGCGCTTTACAACATGTCCAAAAAGTAATTTCCAATATTCTAATCGTATTTTGTGCATTGCATATGTGAATAAATATACTGCTAAGTGCCTGCATTATTCTGTTTTTAAAAACGAATACTGCGTAGCCACAGCTACTGGCCGTCAAATAATAAAGCGTAATACAGTATATCAAAGTACATTACATACAGCTGCGCGCTCGTTCCTTCCAAGTTTCCCTTACACTCGAAGATGTTTCAGTAATCGGCAATGCCATTTTACTGATGAAAAACACACAACTGCAAATGAACATAAGAAAAACGCCACAAGCGACACACGGATTGCCAGCAAAACACAGTGCAGTAATAGCTGGGCCAATACGCGTGCGTTTCGTGTAAGGGCCCTGTAATTCTTAGGGGGCGTTAGAGGTGCACGGAGGCGAAAAGGGATAAACACAACAATGCGCGTCATGATTCGAGTTTACGCGGCGACGTCGCACTGTTCACGAGAACAGTCAACCGCATTGACACACGCGCACACACTACGATTGATATTGATGTGCCGCGAGATCAGATCGCGCTGGCAGCCCGAACACGATCGAGGAGACACTCTGACACGATCCATACCGCCTCTTCATCATGTCACGACAGTTGCACTGGCTCGTAGCATTGAACCACAAGACACATGAAGTCGTCTTGTAATCGCTACACGACAGACACACTCAACGGCAAGAAGACTGTTGGCGCACTCGTTTCCACACACACACAGGATGTTGTTTAGTTGCCGTGAGGGTCGCGCGCTTTGAGAATCGCGCGTTTGAGCGATGTTATGTCGAAAGATTTTCGGTCCAAGCGACTGTCAGCCTTCATTTTTACACGACTTCTTCGTTCAATGCAACCGCTATGTATACGCAGCACACTTACATGCAAAAGATTTCACAGAGCATACGGGATTAAGCGCAAGCAATCACCAAAGCTCGCGCGGTGATTGAGCGCAAACGAACGAAATGTAAACACACGGAATCGAGGCGATCCAGCCCTCATTACGCTCTCTTGAGCTATTTTCTTCGAGCGCTCATTTGAAATTAAAGGACTAAATTTAGCAGTTCGGGTCCTTCTTTCGTTTTTCGCCACAGTCAGGCACCAGTAGGTTTTATTTCCGCGCGTATGCAGATATTTTTTCACCTCCCGAATGCCGCGGCGCCGTGGTTTAGCGTGTGCGCCGTCTGCTGCAGGAACTTCCTAGGTGGCGCGCGTGGCAGATGTCGCTACCTTGAAAATTATAGAGGGACCTTAGCATGGAGCGCGAAAGAAAGTAGAAACGAGGAGGAGCGAAGGAGGAGAGTGTCGTTACTTTACGAAGTTTCAGGGACTTTACTCCCAGACGACGCGCGGCGCCATCTCGCAGCCATCATCACCGCACTACGCTTTTCTTTTCACGCTTTCGCCATACCCTATTCCTCCGCTTTCTGCCTCATGGTTCCGCTGCACCCTCCGCCTCCGCTTTCCTCCTCTAAGTCTTTCATTCTCCGCTGCGCTCCGCGTTCCCTCTCTTGACCTTCATGTGCTCGTTAGCTCAGTTGCGCCGAAGCTCCCCGCAGGAACGGGTGCCTACACTCTCATGGCTACACGCCTACAACTCGTGGCTGAGTGGTAGCGTCTCCGTCTCACACTCCGGCGACCCTGGTTCGATTCCCACCCAGCCCATCTTGACAGTTGCTTTTTATTTATGAAGTGCCTGCCGTTATTTATCGCTCATGGCTAACGCCGCGGACGCCGACACCAACGACACCGGCTTTTCTGCGACACGAGCTCCTTAACGCTATCGCGTTAAAAGGTAATCCGTTCAGCGAGCAGGAACGCAGGCCGCGGGGCGTGGTGCTTTTTACGGCGCTGGACATTTCTGCGCAGGCGCGAGTAAGAGCGGGTGCGAGAGAGAAAATCTTGGGGGCCTTTGCTCCTTGAATATGTGCGCCTGCCTAGGCACAACGGAGGAGGTTTCTAACGCGTGTTTTATGTGTTTCTCCCCTAGGCATGCTGGCATTACGGAGTGTGGTCCAGTTTGTTTCACCCTCCGCCGCCGTCTGTCCGCGCGGTGAGGCAGTGGGCACGGAGGCCCCTCTTGGTCATCGCTGTGTCTGAAGGGTAAAGTTCTGACTGGTGTTGTATAAGTCGCGGGTCGCTTTTTTAGTCGCGACGATATATTGCATTTTTTTACAAGCACTGCTCCAGGAGGGCACATGTAACCGGCAAACGGAGGCCTCAGGGCAGCACCTGAGCTTATATTAAAGCAGGCGGCGCAGGATCTCCGGGGCCCCCAAGCGGTAGCGGCGGGATCAAAGCGAGATCAAAGCATCTGTAGCGAAGAACTTCGAGTCTACAAATCGGAAGCCCTCAAGGCTGAAGACGGCAGCGGTGAAGCTCCTGAAAGAAAACAACTTGGAAAAACTTTCGCGAAGTGTCATGAATTGCAAGGGGAACCACCTGCAAGTGTTCTTTTCAGCAAAAACACACAAGGTGGGTTGCCCTCTGAGAGCCATCATCACGGAGACAGGTTCATGGCAGAAGGTAGTAAGTCAGTTTCTTCAGCGACAGTTGACCGCCCTCCCAGTGCAGGATCCATTCAGTGTGGCTAGCTCGGCAGCGGTGGTAGAGGTCCTTAATAGTGGGATCCCTGGTGCCAACACGGCCTTTTCAGTTGACATTGAAGACCTCTTCTACAGCATTCCCCATGATGAACTCTTTGTAGTTGTGCGTAAACTTATTGATCACTGCAGTGCTGTAAACTTCCAGAATGCATGTGGTATGTCAGTGGATGCCTTTCTAGAGCTCCTATCCTTTTATCTGTCATCCACTGTTGTTGAATTCAAAGGTTCCTTGTTCCTTCAGAAAAAAGGAATATGTATTGGCTCTAGTGTTGCCCCAGTGCTTTCCCAGATATTTTTAGCAAAATTTGACAGGAAACTTCAAGGCTTCCTTCTAAACAAGCGTGTGTGCAAAGTATTTAGGTATGTGGACGATTTTTTAGTACTTTTAGAGCTTTTACCAAATGACACTCTGCCCGCAGCAGTAGACGATGTATTGACTGCTTTCAAAGCTTCTTCACGCACTCTTAATTTCACTCATGAACTTCCTAGCAATCATTCCATCAGGTTCCTAGAACTGCAACTAACTTTCTTTGACGACGGGCATTTGTGCTGGATGTTTTCACCTAGGGGCAAGAAAGCTCTTTTACCATTTGGATCTGCACATTCAAAGATTGTAAAAAGAGGGATTGCAATGAATTGTTTCCGCAATGCACTTGAAAGAAGCTGTCACCACGCCATTAAAAGTAGCTTTGACGCACAATCCCAACGTCTAGAAGCCGCAGGGTTCCCTCCGCCTCTTTTAAAAGCGGTGGCTGAATCGCTGCTTCAGAGGCTAAAGAAGGAACGTACGGAGCTGGTAGATGGTGGGGCTGTTGAACGTAAGAAATTTGAAGTTATGCCGTACGTGCATAAAGTGAGCCACAGTATTAAGAAAGTTGCCGCCAAGCAGGGAGTAAGTGTTGTTTTTTCAGCCCCTTGTAAGCTTTCGGGTCTGTGTTCGCGCATTTCTCGAGGCAGGGCAAGGAACCATGTTTGCACAACGCAGCATGAAAATCGTTTCACGGCATGTGCTGCAGGGGTTGTTTATAAGTTCCCTCTCACGTGCGAAAGATTTTACATAGGCCAAACCGGTCGATGTATTAATGACCGCCTGCGTGAGCACCACTCCTCCCTGGGGTCAGATAACGGTGCAAACTTGCCACGCCATTGCAATGAGTGTGGTTGTTATCCTTTGTTTAGCAATGTGACGATTCTTGGGAGGGGCAAGGGCAAAGAAGAGCGTGAAATCTTGGAAGCGTACTTCATCAGTTTATTAGGTGATGACTGCGTTAGTACAACCTCGGTGCGCTTACAAGAAAAAGAATTTGAATTTCTAAGTCTGTCCCGATAGAAACGGTGCTGTCTTTTCATGCTATGTGATAAGTGATGGTGTGGTTACGCATGCTCTGCTGCCCTTGCTGGGACTACACCGATTCTAATAAACCACAGTTGATAGTCCAGTCGTTGTGTCGTGAACTTCTCCTCTTGTCTTTTGTGTTTTTGACTGTTTTTTTCGTTCAAAGCTGGAAGCAGGGCGGCCCATGGGAGCCCCTACCCACGGACCAGTCCGGGTTCTAGCTTTGATATCCCCGTTGCCGCTTTGGTGTCCTGGAGGCGCCGCCAATAATGCGAAATAACGACACGTTCTTTTAATTAGTAAACAGCACGACTGAATAAATATAATTGCATCAAGCCGCCAACTTGCGATGCTAAATTCAGCACTATCGCGCCCCGCGACTTCTGCCGGCACGCCTAGGGACAAGCACATACAACACACGCTGAGAAACTCCTTCGTAGTGCCTAGCAGAGTCGTATATTCACGGAGCAAAAGTCCCCACATTTCCTCTCTCGCACTCGCTCTTACTCGCGCATGCCCGCAAACGTCCGTCGTCTCCGCAAGTGCTACGCCCCATTGTACCTACTAGCAATTGGAAATACGCACGAAGGCCATCCAAGGGAGATTATGTGTCAGCCATCTCGCATCGCCGCGAAAACACGACATTCTTTCGTCATTCGTTGGATATAACATAAAATCCTCCACGGTAAGTGAATTCTAACTTAGGCGCACGTTCTACGTATATTACATGCTATCGCCAGGAAGTCGTCGCGGCGCTTAGCCGATGCGATTGACAACGGACTGGGCAAGCGCGCTGGGTCTCTAGATGTCAATCGTAAAAGCCAGTCGTCGCGACAACTGCATGTGATTTTATCGCTTGCCGCTATCCGTAATAGCTTTGAAAATCGCGAACGCTGCCAGAACGATAGTATGTTCAATAAGACATGAGGCGAGAGGGCACTTAAAATGGTTTGTTCACCAGCCCATAGTTCCGAGCCTGTGCGGAGCGTGATTAGCGTGAACTTTGTGTGCTTGAATTTATTCAGTTTGGCAGTCTACATGTGCACGGAACGCCGTTGAAATAAGGAGTCACATAGCAGAAGGCGTCATTTTGCAGGCGGCATGCTTTCGGTATAAATAAGCCGCGCGATTGACGGTGTCTCGCCCATGGGTAATCTGCGACCACTGAAATTATACATGCAGCGCCAGTGCTAGTAAGAAACTTTGCCGTTGGCATTCAGCTGCATGCTGCAAGAGGTCAGTTGGGCGCGTTATCTTGAACTTACTGAAAAGGCATGAGAAATTCATGTTTTAGGCTGAATAAAGTATAAACCCCATATAAGCGATCTTGCGCGCGACAAGCGATGCGACGGAGAAGGCTGTCGCGTTCGCTTGTCGCCTACAAGTCGTACTCCGTGCGAGCGACGATTTTGAGCGACGTCTCCCCGGTGTTGTCGATATGAGGGCTGCAAATACGCGTCGAAAATAGCGTGACGCGTGCTTTAGTAATTTAAGTTGATGTATTTTACTCTAAATAGCAGCGTAAAATATTTCTGGAGGTCTTGCAGTAGGTTCTTATCCTTGCACGTATAAAAATTAAATCGTTTGCTCGTTCCGCGCCACAATCGGTAGTATTTGAGTGATGTACATCCCGTTCTGGCTTCGCGCTATTGGCTAGTCGCTCATAGCACTTCTGGGTGACGAGCGACGAATTCTAGATTTCCCGAACCGAGCGATTTGGTCAAGCGACGGCCCGTTTTGTCGCTCGAAGCCGTCGCTCGTCGCTGTCGCACACAAAATCGCTCTCATGGGGTTTAGCCCTAAGACAACTGATTTTGCTCGTGTATTGAAATGGTGTGATTATATGTCTGATTTTGTGTTTCCTGTTGCGGTTTTGAGCACGATGCGAATCTGACAGGGGGCTTATGTGTACGAACTCGGTGAATTGTCGAGCAGCGAGTAATGGATCGGCATCGAATATATCGGCTGCTGTGTGGAATTACAATTGCAGGGGCGTTTTGCAGTTTTGCTGCTGCGTTTTGCATACGATTATTGCTGCGTTTTGCATACGATTATTGTTTTGGACATGCCTGTGCATTTGCTAGTATGAGTTGGCGTTTCAGAGTTATGTCCTATGAACAGCTAAATCAGCCTTCCTCTGGGGGTTACAAGCGTAATGTCTGCATTTTGCTACTGCATGGCAGACCAAAATGTGTTTATCGCTTTAATATTTTTAGTTGAGAAATGAAGTATCAAAATGAAACGTTGCTTTGATTCCGTGTTACCAGTCGTCTGTCGTACAAAAAACAAAGAGTTGGTCTAATAAACCAATAAGTGCGGTCTAATTGCAACTTTCGCATGCCTTCAAAACTGTTATATGCTAGATTTCAAACTGCAGCAGTAGTCGAGTCTGTCAAAACTGAACTCCATTGGGCAGCTCATAAATGAAAATAAGTTCATGCTTTTTAGATGCTTAGATGCAGGCTGCAGTGAACTTTCTTGTTATTATTGAAATGTGGGTAAGCTTGCCATGCAAGCTTTGTTGCCCTTTCTAATAGGCACATCCAGTCGTATCCATTGAACTGGAGGACCATATTTCATCCCTACTGAGCGTCATGTTTGCAGATATGATCCGCAAATTATGGTTTGAGCAGTGGCACAACTAGGGATATGCTGGGGGCACACTGGACACGTGCTTAGGATGTGTTACAAGTGCTGTTTGCGACACACCAGACTAATAACAGACTTATGACATCTGACAATGACCAATATTCTATTTATTGGTAGTAGTATTGTAATATTGGTGTTGAGCGAGGATGAACTGTCGCTTATTTCTTTTTTTTTAACCTAAAAATTGAAGTGTAGCAGTTGACTGTTGCAGTCATTTAGATGTTTCGCATGCATTTCAGTAGGACGACTAAGAGCTAAGGCTTTCTTTTAGTGCAATGACCTTATTTCTTGACTGTCTTGATGTTGTTTTACACCATGTCCTCGTGTTGACTTTTGCACACGATATTTTTCGGGCACCCGCTTTATATAACGCAAGAACGCAGCTGCAAGGACACAAGGATGTCAAAGCGCCAGTCCAGCGCGACTTCACGTAGCGCAGAGGAGCGCACACCAGAGTAAAAGTACATTGCCGTGCAATTTTGACGAGATAACTAGAATGTGAGTATATTGGGTGTACCATTTGACTAAATGTCAACAAAACTTTCAATGTACAGTATATCAAACCAAGACGAAAATTCTCACGTGCTCTTGTTAGTCATCTTAACATAATATATTTATGCAATGTCGCTGATAGGAAAGTCAAGATGAAGCATGCTCTCTGGAGACAAACACATAAGAGCGTGTCATTGAAAAGTCAGAAATGTTTTTAAAAGGAAGCTGATTAGTTTTGTGGGAAGTGAGTGCTTTTTGTCGTGCATTTCAACAGATATATCCATGTGATAAAAAAATAGTGGTACAATGAAATTGCACATTTACTTAGTGACATAACACATACTTGCAATGAGCATATTGCCTGTGTTCACTATAAAAAGCAACAGCTCATGCTTGCATGGTCAGGTGCTTACATAATTTAACAGCACGTGAATGCAAGGGCACAAATACAAACCACTGTCATTCTGTATTTCAAATGCTGTCATGAAGCAGACAGATATTCAAGTCTTCCTTTTTATCTATTCTTACACCTATTTTTTATTTTTATATAATTTTAGAAGTATGGCTTCCTCTTAGGTTCCAGAAAGGAGAAGCATTGGGGCCAGTTCATCCCATGTTTAAGAAATCATTATCGTTTACGTGCATGCTCACGAAACCAGTTCATTAGAACCGCTCGTGTCTCCCGACGCGAAAGCAATGAACAATTAAGGCCTTCAACTGTGTACACCGTGGTGCGCGTCTTACTTCTTAGAAACCAGAGTCACTTGCAATTCAAAATTATTTTTAAAATGTAAAATTATGGTTTCTCCTGTGAAATAGTGATATATCTTCTGGCAGGCATTTGATATTTTGATTAGGGTGACTCAATCTACTTGACAATCAAGTATGCTAGTAAAGGCAGAGATGTGTTCAATGCAAAGAACTGAGAGCATCTGAGTGGAACACTTGTTCATCAATTGATGGATGTGAACATATAGCGTTAATGAAGCAAAAACCCCTTAGTTTGATGGCTTCTGCAAACATAATTTTTATAAGACAAAGTAAAATAAAGCATTTTTACACATGGTAAATTTCGGGACTTAAGATAGAGTGCACAGTGAGGCGATGTATTAATCTTTCCAGACACATATGTACTTGTTTTGAGACGAAGATAAGATTCTGTTAAGCGTGATAATTTTTCTTACTTTAGCGCATTTTGACCACTTCAGTAGGAAAAAAGCTTTGGTTTAATGTTGTTGGTTGATTGTGCATCTATATGCAGTGTTAAGAACGGCCCGTGAGATGCAAGTTCTGCCAGCCAGTTGAGACAGCGGCGGCAACCTTTTCTTGGAACGCCACCGTTACGCTCTAGCCTAGTCGCCATTGGGACTAAACGCGCTCGGCGGACCAACTATTGTTACTGAGCCCGCCACCGCCAACCTGGTCTGCCGCGAGCGGGGGAGTGTCCGCGGGAGTGTCTACTCAGGCCTCTTCCCACGCGCCGTTCGAGACGCAAGACAATGGGCTACCGGCAGCGCTGTGGGGGTCAGCTCGGGGAATAAAAGGCACCTTTCTTGACACAAGCCCGAGTTCTACGAAGTCCAGCTGACCTCGGTTGGGGACCATGAACCGCGCGCAAGGAAGTGTGTGTGTGAGTGTGTGTGTGTGTAAACAGTCCCGCAGAGAGGCGACTTGTTTACGATGACTGGACGGCCGTTTCCGTCACCTGGGTATCGGGGGAGGACCGTGTGTTTATAAACCGCTGTTGTGCGGCTGCTCAGTGCAGCCGCACTTCCTCAAGCAGTCATGTTAGACTGATGTACTTTCTCTCGCAGTCATGCTAGACTGATGAACTGCATGTAGATACTGTAAATAAACCCATATTCCTCGTTCTAGATGAGAAGCAGTCCTTCCTTTCATCAACGTCCTCAGCGTGGATAAGTTGGACGACGGCATGGGCCAGCTACCTTCTAATTCATGCCGGACTCCAATCTTGACAACGGTGTACGAGCGATGGGACTGAGCCTCCAATCCTAACCGCAGAGCCTCACGCAAAATCCACGTGCATGGAAGGGATATGTGAAAGAGGATGGTGCCTTTCCAAATTTACTATTTGCTTCCTTGTTTGTCTTTTCCGTGCACTTCCCTGCCTGTCCTTATGCTTATGTCGCCTTTGATGCATCATATTCATCGCATCTGATTTTTGGTTCACATTTGAAGCTGTGCTATACTTTAGGTAGATTGCATTTTCAACTAGTCGCAATAATTTATCATATATTTATGCAAGCTGCTTCTCAGAAGTATAGCATTCTTACCGTAATTGTAATGAAAAGCTACTATATATGACAAGAAATTTGATGTGCAAGATTTTAACGCCAATGCTCCTTGCAGTTTTACACTCATTTCAGGGTGTCTATCAACCGGGAAAACCGGGAATTCTCAGGCATTTTGAGTAGTCTGGAAAAATTCAGGGAAAATTCACGGAATTTGTGCTTCTATCAGGGAAAATTAGCTGTAATTTTATTGAAAGGGAATGAAAGTCGCGGCAATACTGGCCCGAGTAACAGAGAGGAATCGTAACGAATGGTGTTTGACGTCGCGTCGTCGGCTGGAGGAGTTGCCAGAGTACAGTCAACGAGCAACTTTGCGGATGCCAGATAATTGGGACGGCTTCGCGGCCCCACTGAAATTTCGGACGTCTGAAACGTCTGAAATTTCAGACGCAAGAAGCCTTCGCCGTGAGATTTTCTGGACTTTTTGCCGTGGCCACAGGTCCGAAACGGCATTAATAAAAGCCACAGTCGCCGCCGTTTTTATAACCTCGCCGCCTCGAAACGGCACACACGCACGCAGATCCGCTGGCAGCCATAGCCACCACCGCGGCAATGCTAGGCCTAGCTGCTTCGAGATTCGGTATTAAGCTTTTTGCTGTTCTGTGCCATGTTTTTCATTGAAAGAATTCGCCACTGTCAGCAATGGCACCGACACTGCCTTTGTGGTCATTGCGATTGGCTTCAAAGTTCGGAAAGCACGACGCGTTGCATAATGCTGGTTCTCGAAAGTCAGCTTCGCCTCATTACGCAGGGTTACGCTGTGAAGCATAACAAGTGCGGGAAGGGCAACTGTCACGGGACACAGTATGTATTCCTTAACTATACACACGTGCACCCGTCATCTCCTGTCACAGTAGCAGCGCCGATATGCCTAATAAGTGTACTGGCAGGCCTTCAGAGCTTTTTCGGGCGTGCCTGTGGCGATTTGAGCCCTTAAGGGCTGTAAAAGACATGCATTCACTTTCGGGAAGGTTTCGCGGCCCCTAGGGAGTCTGAAAAATCGTACGCTGACTGTACAACTGTCCAAGAGGATGCTTCAAATAGCCTGTGTGGCAAACGCGCAGCCGAAGGACAACAAGAAGACAAAGGACCTACGCATTGAGAAATGAACGGGAAAGGAAGCATGCTGCCGCTTTTTTGAAGGAGCTTGCACTCTAAAAGCAAAGTGTTGGCTGACGCCGAAATGCAGGTGTCCCTCATCCAAGCAAAAGAACTCTTGAAAACAGTGAAACGCAACACTGAGGTGTTGTGCGTAGGCTGAGAAAATGTCAGGACAGTTGAGGTTAACTTACCAGCTGTTGCGAGAGAATCTCACTTGTGATAAATTTCGGGCCTCATACCAATTAGCTTGCTATCAGTTGACAGAAGTAGCTCATGTTCGAAAATATTCTGTATGCATCTCTTTTTTCCTATTTGGGAATGTTCGACTCGATTTGCAATGAGGTTTACTGTTTCGAATATATTTTATTCGTTGTGCATTTTACTAACCCCTCCGTTCTGTTTTCTTTTTGAATAAAATAAACACTACCCGTTACTTTTCAAGCTGGATTACGTTGGTTTCTGTTTTTTAACATGCTTACTAGAGCATGACACCATTGGGCGACATGATGTAGGGCGACATACTGGCGACATAAACGCCATATGTCAAGACGTTCCGTCTTGACACAAAACAAAGTCCTAAGTCACTCAGGCAATATTGCAAAGGCACTCAGGGAAAACCTGGAAAGCTCAGGGAATTTGGAAATGTCAGCTTGGTAGACACCCTGTCATTTTCTACACACTAGATAATATTGTAAATTTAATTTTATTTATTCGTGAGAAAGTGCGATGGATCAATCCCAACAGCATCAGGAAACTACTATCGTGGGGAGGCCAACCGAACAGGAAATATGATACGCCTCTGTACCGCTTTGAGACCGTGCATAATATTGCTCAGAACCACGACAAAAAACGCTTAGAAAAAATGGGGTGCAGCCCATACATTAATAAATTTATGTGAAATATAAGCAAAGCTAGCTAGACCTGTGGCCTCACATGAGACTATACAACACATTTTTAGATGCGCTGCACTCAGTCAGAAAAATCCATACGGTGTACTGGACGTTATCAAATGAGCTATCTTACAATATGGCATACAAAAAAAGGTTTCTTGCGCAATTTATCCACGTTACCAGCCCCATGCTTAGCAGCTCATCTGGTAACCTCTACTGTATAAGTGCGTGTGTTTTGTGCCAGAAACGCGTTTGCTAGCCAGTAATGCGGTGCATATTTCTCTTCGATTGTAGTGTCAATACTTTGTGAGTTTGCACACTTTTGTTCCATGGTTAACTTTCCATTGTGTACTTTATTTTTGAGAAGGTGGAGCCAATTGAAATAAAGGATATTTCTACACTTTAATACTGATAAAACTTTTGAGCTTATACTTTATTACAAGATGTGTTGTAAAGTTCTTGGGCATCATTGTAATCTGATTTTATGTGTTTGTCACTATGTTTCTCAAATTATCATTCATTTTGTCTTGTGATTGATCAATAATGATTTTGTCCTTTTAAGAGGGAAAATGTTTCATTATAGTAACTCGGTAACTATAGATTACATCCCATTCACCAACCATAAGCGCAGAAGCTGCTTATGAAGGAGTGAAATATTCCCTACATGTAAGTATTGTGAATCCCTTGTAACGTGACCATGGCTCCACATCGTGCTTTCACACTATTGGGAAGAGTACTAGCACTCTGTTCTGAAGGAGCACAAGCACTCTGGGGGAGTTGAAACAGCCGGCGTGGAGGAGTAGAAGTACTCGGTCTGGGTGATTACTGTTACCTTTGTGGGGAGAGTATTAGCACTCTGCGGAATAGTACTAACACTCCCTTACGGTGGAGTAATAAAACTCTGTCAGGAGGAGATATTCTACTCTCTCTCAAAGAGGGTCGACCTACTCTCGAAAAGACAGTGAAATATGGGACAAGCAGATACTCCCTGCAAGAGAGTGCCCGGAACTCTCTTTGTCTTTAGAGTGTATGAGCTGCTCTCTAATAGAAAGAGCTTTGGCATGTTCCTCATGCGCTTACCGCAGTAGTGAGCGTCCAAAAGGAAAGCGCTACGCTACGCCATTGTCATGCACACACGACCGGTTTTCAAGCAGCACGCCATTTGCGTAGGTGTGCCTCGTGGCCTGCTTACCATCACGTTTGTAGATGCCATATACGACGTCTGGCGCGATAGCACGGGAACGATATTCACAACACACCGGGGCTCAGGCTCAGCGTCTGCCATCTTCCTCCGCAGACCTAGTTGCCAGCCAGTGGCTAGCCCACAGCCATCTAGTCGGCTCTTGATAATGACGATGATCGCCGTCACAACTGCACGTAAGTATGGTCATTTTGCTGTTTTCTATGTTCAAAATAGTGCGGTTGGACGGAAACGACTCGTATATCGGACGCTTGCTCACCAACGCTATTTAGCGCGGCCTGCGACTGTGCAGCACCACCCCGCAGCTGAAAGTCTGGTCCCTTAAGCCATGAGTATCAACATTACCAAAAGCCACATTTCTTGCAGGTTTAACAAGCACTGCCGCCCTGAACTTCTGCTTGCACAGGTCCGGTTTGGTGCTCGCCGCGCTCTGATCTTTCTGTAATGAGGAAAAAACGATTAATCCCTTCCATCTTGTCGCCGCTTTAATTTAGCAATTACAATATGGGAACTACCTCTTATATGACTAGTCCTGAACTTCACAGAACCTGTTAATATCTCGTTTGGAGCCTTTATATACACTGGGAGTCAACGACAGTGGTTTGCTCCTCTGTCCAGGAATTCCTTATGAAATCCTACTGAATGACCCTGTTTAAAATGCATATTTCCTTTATTTTTTCTTTTTGTGTAGGTACGTATTTTTCAGTTATTGATTAGTTATCAAGGCTTTCATAAAAAACACACAACTTTACCTTCTACAGCATTTATTCCATCGCAATTCTGTAATTTAATTTTTCCTTATAAGTCGGAATAATGCACTCATTTCTTGGCTAATCCCTAACAGTGGGTACGAGCCACATGTCCGATAGGCAACAAATAGCAACAACAAGCGCACACCTAAGACGGGACGTGGAAGAAGGTGTCGTTGTTGTTGCCTCAAAATGTGGTTCCTACCCACTAAGGGTATTGGCCCCGCTGGATGGATTGAAACGTACACCCAACAACGTACCAAAGGGGGTAAAGGCAAGGAAGTGGAAACAAGCCTAGCGCTACTGCTTCGTTTTCTCGTCTAGTCCCGTGGATCCCGTCTAAGGTGTGCACCTGCTGAACCTTCAAGTACGACCTAACTAGCTCGGCAACAGGTTCTATTAAGCCACTTTGCTTCTCGGTGCTCAAACCCAGTGGAACCACAAAATGAGATATGCTTCCTGCGAGAGACACTTGTTTGCGGCGACACGTATATACCTTGAAAGAAAAAGAAAAGCGCAACCGATATCCCTGCTTGTTCTTGTTTCCAAACAATGGCTCATCCACTACGGGGTAATGGCCAAGAAGCAGAGGGTTTCAGAAGTGTTTTTATAAAGATTGTAACCAAAATAGAACTTATAAAATCGCGGGTCAGAAAAAAAGAAGGTAGAAATTAGAATAAACCTATAATAGACTTCAAGGAATAAAATAAAATAATAAATGGATAACTTTGGTAAATTTAATAAGGTAATTTTTTGCTTTCCCCAGTCAAGTTGTAAATTGCAAGAAAAGCATCTCTGTGGCGGAACCCCAGTGAAGACGCCCCAAAGGCAGAAAATGTCTGGCGAAAATAGTGATAACCGAAGCTGGCGAAATTCAAATTCTAAATGTTTTCTTTATCATGAAAATCGGCTGCAGGATCGAAGGAAATACTCAACAAGTTCAGGTACGTTGCAAAAATAACAGAGGGGACAAAGGCAGACAAGACCTGGGTAAATAAAAGCTTAATGACGGAAAACGACGGCGTATTTTTGTAAAACAAACTTGTCTGCAGACTTGAGGAGCAGGTCTTGCAAAAGAAATTGCCTTGAGGTACATGAATTCTCTTGAAAACCGTATAAAACTACTTCATCATATGAAATCCGACTTGTCCAGCACCCACAAAACCAAAATTGCTGCAAGCTGTGCTTGAATCTAGACTAAATGACTACGAAGACCACTCCAGACGTAGCAATCTAATTCTTCGCGGCATTTCTGACGGTCACGAATCTTGGCTTTAAACCAAGCAACGTGCACTGGCTGCCATTTCATCCGATCTTGGGAATGCCTTCCCGCCTAGTGCAGTCGCGTCCATCGCTTAGATGCTTACTTAGAGTCCAAATGTCATCCAATCATAATAAAGTTTAACTTAAAAGAAACCGTGATTTCCTTACGATCCAAACTAAAACGCAAAATATCTTCGTATCTGAGGAGTTTCGCCCTGCCACCGGAAAAATACGAAACTGTTTGACTTCGCTAAAGAAAAAGCGGGATCATCTTCCCTCCAGATAAAATATAAAACATTGCTCTTGCATAGACAAACGTTTTGTGTACGACCCGGCGACGAACAGTATTACTGAAGTTGAACGGTCATTCACTACTCCTGAACTAAACAGTGCTAGCGGTATTTCTACCTCACCTAGGGCGCTATAACGTAAAACTATTCCAAACTGTTCTATTCCAATTCTTCTATAAGCCCTCCACGATTGGTCAAAAACTTTTTTCGACCACCCCCACTTCACCTGTCTGTCACGCGGCGTCACGAAAACCGCGACACCTCCCCATTTGATATGATGTGTACACACTGATTATGCATGATTTGGCAGAAAAAAAAGAAAAACAGTTATTTTTGATTCGACCCCTTTTCGCCATTAGCCCTCGGCTATTGGTAAAAAGTTTTCGGGCTGCACCCACTTCACCTGCCTGTCACGCGACGTCACAAAACCGCAAGAACTGACCGCGTCAACGTGACGTGTACGCGATAAAGATGCATTAATATGCCGAACAAAACTGAATTTTCTTCGGAATAGCCGCAGGCTGCCCCGTTCCGAAAGGAATAGAAGATGGCTGCCGCCGATCGCTCAGACGCTGGCTACTCGCACCTGCCGGAGAGCATGGGTGTATTTGCGCATAATAAAGCTTCTTGCGTGGCCGTGTAACGTTTTCGAGCACTTTCGGCACGTTTACCCCCTCATTCTGCCAACTCTTCTTTGCTGAGGGTCCGTTTTAGCGTCATTCTTGAGCTTCCGTTGCACGCCGCCGCGATTTTCGACCAGCCGCCGCAAGCTAAGTAAGGGAAAGCCGACCAATCGTAGAGGCCGGCACCACCCTCTTCATTCGGTTATCGACTTTCAGTGCAGTGGCTCGGCCCCATCGAATCCCTCTCCACTTGAGCGTTCTCCTCGCCTCTTGTCAGCCAATTAGACACGACAAGCCGCTCAGTGTAGGCAATGTTACTCGTTTTTCAAGCAAACAAAAGGGACCTCCTATGAACGAGGAGAGTGTTTGATTGGTCTGTTCAGACAACCCTGCGGGTGACCGCCCGGTGCTTGCGTTGGTGGTTACGCAAATTTGACGTCAGGAGATTGGAATAGAAACATATTGGAATAGTTTTACGTTACAGGGCCCCTAGATTGCCACGTGACAATTCTATATATAGGAATGTGTGAGGGGACGTGGTGATTCATCATCCAGTTGCGTCGGTGCTCCACGTTTGACCGTTCTAACCTGTAATGTACGCAGTCTTAACAAGTTCGCCACATTTAATTGAGTTCTTGATTCCTGTGACGCTGATATCATTGCCGTAACTGAAACCTGGCTACATCCAAACGTTAACGATCATGAAGTTTTCTCGAGCGTCTCGCACTCTGCGATTCATCGCTGATCGCACGTTGCGTCGGGGCATTGGCCCCAACGCAACGTGCCATCAAAAAGAAGGTATCGTCGCGGCTTTTTATTCCTGTGAACTCTCAACTAGAAAGCATCTGGTCAGTTGTCAAGCTAGGTTATCGAAAATTTATCTGTGGTGTGTATTATGGCCCACCATCGTACATGGGTGACTCTTTCGGTAAGTTACATGACTTGCTAGGCACCATTCACGCTCAATTTCCAAACACACCCTTTTTTCTAATGGGAGATTTTTGTTTCCCAAACATACAATGGTGTTCACTTTCGCCAACAGCTCATCCCCCTTCTGCAGAATCCAACGACTTTTTAAATGTCTGCTCATTGTTTGCTCTTTCACAGCTGGCCTGTAAGCCAACAAGTCTGGTAAATGGAACAGCCAACACGCTGGGCCTGATATTAACGTCATGCCCTGAACTTGCGTCTGATATTTTGTACTTACCTGGTTGAAGTGACCACCTATTTCTGGAATTTAGTATTAACATGCCTATCTCAAATAAGCTCGCGAGTACTATAGTTATCTTGGATTACAATAAAGCAAATTTTGAGGCAATTAACACGTAGTTATATAATTTTCTCGACTTCTTTCTTACTAACTTTGAAGACCGGACTGTTGATAAGTGGCAACTTTTCAAAACTAAAATTTACGAACTCCTAAAGAAGTACATTCCCTTGCGCAAGCTGTCCTGCAATATCAATGCTCCTTGGTATAGCGCTCACTTAAAACGCCTGGAAAATAGAAAAAAGCGGGCAAACCGTGCCATTAAAACATTTTCTGACACACGATGGGAAGGCTTCCATACCGCTAACGGAACGTACGGGTCAGCACTAACTTTAGCTAGAAGTACATTTATTCAAGAAACGTTGCCTACCATGTTAACTAACAATCACCGAAAATTTTGGCGAGTGATTAACCCTTCCAGTGACAATACTATTAACCTTGTTAACGATACCGGCGCTACTTTATCAGATGACGAATGTTCCGCCGCTCTTTATGAAATTTTCTGCAATAATTTCGTCGTTGTCCCTAATCCACCACTCCCCACCGTCACACTATGCGCATGCCTTCCTATGAACCCAATAATTATCGATCCATACGGTGTTGCTAAGGTTATAGAATCACTAAAAATTTCTGGTTCACCTGGCGCCTACCTCATTAATTCAAATTTTTTTAAGAAACCCTACCTTGCCTTCATCAATTATTTATTTCGAAAATTTTTCAGCAGTCTCTTGACACCCACTACCCCCCGGCTGACTGGAAGCTCGGGAAGATCATTGCACTCCACAAGTCTGGGAATAAGAATTCCCCTAACAATTATCACCCCATCTAGCTCCCTAACCAGCATTTCCTGTAAAATATTTGCACATATTCTGTCTTCTCAACTTACCTCATTTCTCGAATCCATATCATTTTTTTTTCTTCTTCCCAACACGGCTTTCGAAAATCACTCTCTTATGAAACTCAGCTACCCTCCTTCACCCACAAGCTACAGTTAATTTTGGATCGTACTTCCATGACCGGTTGTATTTTTCTGTGTTAGTCAAAGGCATGAGATAAAATCTGTCACAAACTAACTTTTTTTATGTTAAGCAAAATTAATATAGATCCAAATACTCTTAACTAGCTTGAGCGTTTCTTGACTAACCGTCTTCAGTTTTTTTAATGCAATGACCACAGATCGTCTACTAAACCTGTCTATATTGGGGTTCCTCAAGGGTCCGTTTTACATCCCCTCCTTTTCCTAATATATATAAACGACCTGTCTTACTGTGTTTCTTCCAACATTGTCTTATTTGCTGGTGACTGCGTTGTTTTCCATGAAATCGCCAACGATAGCGGCACTGATGCCCTTCAAACTGACCTTGACGCCATATGTAACTGGTGTGACACCTGGCGTATGCATGCAGCTAAATCATAACAAATACAAAGTTAAGCCTGTAACTCGGATCTCATCCACTTCCGAAAGCTATTTCCTTAACAACGTTATCTTGGAGTCTGTTGCTTCTTACTGTTATCGCGGCGTGAACATAACATCAACCCTAAACAGGGCACTGCACACCAGTATCATAATTAACAATGCTAACCACATGTTTCCTCCGTCGAAACTTCTCTGCTCCTTGCTCCCTCAAACTACTTCTCTACAAAACGCTAGTCAGAACAAAACTTTAATAGGCGTCTTCCATCCGGGATCCTTCTCATAACACTCTCATTACTGCCCTTGGAACATGTCCGGAATTACGCCGCTAGATTTATCACTGTCAACTATCGTCGCATTGAAATGAAAAACACACTCGAAATGCCTCCACTTGCTTCTCACCGCAAGCATTTTCGCCTGTACTTGTTTTACAAAATGTGTTATGATATTCCACAGCTACGCTCTGACCTAATGCCCCCACCATCCTACATGTCTTCAGGCATCAACCATGTCAACAAGGTCGGTATTGCGCCGTGCCGTACGAAAACATACCTCGACTCTTTCATACCGCGCGTACTTGTAAGGAATGGAATGGCCTTCCCGGATCAATCACGTGCATTCAAGACCTTGTTAGTTTACGCGCACTTATAGCCAACACTGTGCCATAAATAACTGGGACCTTAGCTGTGTTTTCAACATGTATTTCTACTTTTCTGTGTATACCCTAGTAGAAATCATTGTTAATAAGGAAGTATCATTTTGTATCGGTTTTCCATGTAATTGCGCCGATTATTCAACTCGGATCTTCATGAAAGTGAATCGATCGGATGTATGAACCTGCGTGGACCACCGGGATACCCAATTCCGAGGTAGGCGTTCATTTCGTCGGTAATTAGAGCCGATTTTGTGACCCACGAAGAGCGCCCACCGGCCTCGGCTTCGGCCGAGGGAAGCGGTAGGCCTACTCTCAGGCCGCATCGAGCCGCAGCGAATTACCGACCAATCGCTAATTTGGCAAGCGGACAGTGACCCAACATGTCGACCGCTATGAGAATTGAGGTCGATGGCGATGCAATTTCGCCGGATCAGCTCACGAGAGCCGAGGGGTGGAAAACCGCCGGCGAGAAGTTGAAGCAAAGGAGCCACGCAAGCCAAGATGGCGCCGAAGCCGCAGTTGACGTCAGCAACAGACGTGGCGATGACATCGATGGCACCACCGACAAGAGCCTTCGTCACAGGATGAAGCGAGTAAACAAGGGCAAGCTGCTCAAGGGCGCGAGAATGCCAGACCTCCCGCGCGAAGACGTGAAGATTGTAATGCGGCCACGCGGTAGGCTTCAAGTGAGCGATGTGGCCCGGGTCGAAATCAGCCGAGCCATTACTGGGGTGGCCCAAGTCGATGCGATTGCAGCAAGAGAAGATATTATTTGTCCAAACCATCAACAGAACATAATCGTCGTGAGTACCTCGAAGAGGGAGCACGCCGACAAGTACGCCATGGTGAAACGCATCGACATTCGAGGAACGGCCCACGAAGTGAGCACTTACGAATCGGCGCCTCACGGAACAGTTAAAGAAGTGATACGGGGCATCCCGCTAGAGGACACCACCCAAGAAATTGAAGACCTAGTGGTGCACAAGTACAACCCGACGGCGTTGCAGGCAAAACGGATTGGCAAGACCAGGTCCGTGGTGATCGCCTTCGAGGGATCCAAGGTTCCCAATTACGTGCGTTACGGGAACCTGCTCGTTGAATGTTCACTGCACCGCAAGCAGATCGACGTCTGCTATTAGTGCGGCCGACTCGGACACCGAATAGACGTGTGCCCCAATCCCCAAAATCGCATCTGCCAGGGGTGCGGCATCGCCAACCCGGACAAAGAGCATGCGTGCGTGCCTAAGTGCGGCCTGTGCGGCGGCAAGCATCTCACCACCGACCGGGCCTGTAAGGCAAAATTCAAGACGCCGTACGTGGTGCGGCGCCGGCGCAGGGAGCGGCGCCGGGCCATCGACGACAGCAACCAAGAAGAAAGAGGTCCTGCAGGCCGACCCCAACGCAGCACCTCTTCGCGGAGCCGTTCGAGAACGCCGGCCCGCAAGGGCAGCCACCAAAGCCGCCAACGATCGAGATCCCGTTCCCGGGATGGCCCGAACGGGGCCGACCAGGCGCCATCGGCTGGCTCCAAGGACGGCCGCCACTGGGAGACGATGGGGAAAGGAGGCAGTCGTAGCTCGAGCGGACGACGCCGGGAATCCCGTTCGAGGTCCCGGACCAGATCGAGAACCCGCGTCGAGTCCAACCAACGAGGGTTACTCGCCGAGAATAAGGTGGGCTGGACCGACAGGTCTTCCGTCGCTCTAGGGAACGACAGAGAGTTCCCACCCCTCAACCCTACCCCACCTCCCCCCTCTAACCAAAACGCCGCAACGCGCCAAGAGTGCGGCGAATGTACAGAACTTAAAAGACTAATCGAAAGGCAAAACGCCCAGGTTCAGGAACAGAACGTGCAGATCAGAGCACTGACGAGTAGAATAGATGCACTAGCTAGCGGCAGCTCAGCGTCTAAAATAACCAAAACGAGCATGGCGCCCGAGGACGCCAACGAGAAACTCAAGGTGCCGCGGAGGGACCCCCTCTCGCCCCGCCAAGAGCGGAGAGGAGAGGCGCAGCCTATGCAACAAGCATTGAATGTTCAAGAAGCGATGAACGCTGAAATCACCGCTGACTGCAAGACGGCAGCAGCGGCACCGCAGACGTCACATCAACAACAGCAACCGCCGCAAGAGGGCAAACTGGCAGCGATACTCGCAGCCATCAATCGAATCAACGAGAATCTCGGCAATATGCCAGGTTAGAGGTCTTCGAGGGTCAAATAAAGATCCTGTCAGTCAAGCACGAACGACTGGCGGTGAAGACAGCGACGATAACCGTGAAGAACAAGTTCGCAGCGCTAAGGAAAGAACGCGCCAATAAAGTCAAGGAATCGATCGCGTACAGGCGTGGTCGCATCAAAACGTCAAAGGAAGATGGCGCAGACGCCGAACAGTAAAAAGCAAATCCGCGGGGGGGAAACAACGATCATTTACCAGTGGAATTGCAGGGGCATCCGCACCAAGGAAGCTGAGTTACAACTTCACATAGATGGGCTCGACCAGAAACCGTATATGATCGCGTTGCAAGAGGCACACGGCAGACCCAGACTCCCGGGTTACGTGACCTACACGGATCCGACGGAAGGCGGGACGGCGTTACTGGTGCGCACCAACATAGCAGCCACCCAGCACCTCATCCAGCACAAGGATGATTGGCAGTGCCGAAAACCTGTTTGTGATGAGCGCATACTGCAGGCCGTCGCAAAGGCAGTACGACTTTCAAATAACAGTGAGCCAGGCGAAGAGGTTGGCGGGGAACAGGCCGCTCCTGGTCCTAGGCGACTTGAATGCCCCTCACAAAACATGGGGTTACAAATACCAATCTAGGCGAGGCAAGGCTCTAGCAAAGGCAATGGAGGACCAAGAAATGGCGCTCCTTAATGAACCGGGCGTCGTCACCCGAAAGGGAAACAGCGTCAACAGGGACACCACCCCGGACCTGTCGTAGATGGCGGGCTCCCAGAAGTGGCCTGGCGCTACGAAGACGTAGACCTGGGCTCCGACCACAGCATCATAAGTGTAACGATCAAGGGACCAAGGTTCCGGGCAGCCCTCGGCAAAGCCCGGATCACCGACTGGGACCGAATGCGCAAGCACACGGACAAAGAATACGAGACATCCGGAGAAAACGCGGAGGAGGGCAAACATCAAACATACGCAGAATGGGCGAGAGAACAAACGATCGCGCTCGACAGATTTACTCAAGGAGTTGTGACAACGATGCAGACACCCTTCGTCGACGCCAAACTAGCACACATGTGGGAGGCGCGGCACTCGCTCACGCGAAGATGAAAGCGTCAACGTCGAAACAAGAAGCTCGTCAAACGCATCGCGCTCCTCAACAAACAGATCGCTGAATACGCAACCAGGCTGTGCCGAGAGAACTGGATGAGTACGTGCGACGGGCTGCAGGGAAAGCTGTCGGCACGCAAGACCTGGTGCCTGCTCAGAAATCTGATCGATCCGTTTAGCAGCAAGACCGCAACCAACCACAACATCACCAAAGTTCTGAACGCTTACGATGGCAACGGCCAAAGGCTCATTGAAGACCTTAAGGCGATCTACCTCAAGACGGAGAGAGGGCGATTTGCGATACCGAAGGAGTACGGGGGACCGGAAAATCCGGCATTGGATGAACCGTTCACCATCACGGAGTTATTAACAGCCATAGACGAAAGTAATAAGACGAGCGCACCCGGAACGGACGCCATTACATACAAGCTGCTCAATAACATGAGTGATGCGGCGGCACGCGGGCTCCTGGGTCACATCAACAGAACCTGGGAAAGCTCGAAGTTGCCCGCAGATTGGAAAGAGGCCGAGGTACGGTTCATACCTAAACCCGGCAAAGCTCAGACGATCGAGAACATGCGCCCTATCTCGCTCACGTCCTGTGTGGGCAAGGTCATGGAACGCATGGTTCTCAGAAGACTTCAAGTATACCTGGACGAGACAAATCAGATGCCGGCGACGATGTATGGATTCCGCCAGCACCTGAGCACCCAAGACGTTCTGATCCAATTACACGAACTAGTGATTAAAAGAGCAACCAGGCACGCGCCCCGGGGTATCCTGGCTTTGGACCTCAAGGGGGCCTTCGACAACGTGTCCCACGCCAGCGTGCTCGAGAACCTTCGCAAGACGGGGTGCGGCCGGAAGACCTACGGCTATATTAAACATTTCCTAACCAATAGAACAGCCACTATCCGGATAGGAAATGAACGGTCAGAGCCTGTGGAGCTAGGAGACAGGGGTACCCCACAGGGGTCTGTCCTGTCGCCTCTGCTTTTCAACCTAGCACTCCTGCCCCTGCCCGAACTACTCAATCAGATCGAGGGCGTGGACCACGCGTTCTTTGCCGACGATATAACGGTGTGGACGAACCGCGCGGGGTCCGATGGCTGGGCGGAGGAAGCCCTGCAGAGAGCGGCAACGACCATCCCCGAGTATGCCACGACCTGCGGCCTGAGCTGCGCTCCACAGAAATAGGAGCTGCTCATGGTACAGCCCGGAAAACCAAAGAAAGAGCCGCCGCCGAACATAATCTTCACCATCGACGGCACAGAGATCAAACCAACTCAGCAGATCCGGATACTGGGCCTGCTGTTACGCAGCGACGGCAAGGCGCACGCAGCCATCAACAAAATCAAGACCACATCAGAGCAGGTCCCGAGCATGATCCGGAGAGTCACCAACCGGAACAGAGGAATCAAAGAAGACGCACTGCGCCTGGTGCAGGCATTCGTCATGTCACGCGTAACGTACTCCGCCCCGTACCTCCAGCTTGCGAAGGTGAACCGCGAGACGCTGAACACGACGATAAGGAAAGGAGTCAAACTCGCCACGGGCATCCCAGTCTACTCGTCAACGCAGAAGCTGCTGGGAATGGGTGCCCACAACACGGTGGAACAGCTGGTAGAAGCACACCTATCCCATCAGAGAGTAAGGCTGAGCCGGACAGAGCACGGTCGGGCCGTCCTACGCAAGATAGGATGGCAAATTGAACAGCAACCGACAATGGAGCCGCTCCCCACAACGTGGAGAGACATTATTATGACCAAGCCCCTCCCCCGAAACATGCAGCCGGAGAGGAACAACGAGAAACGCTCTGCGCAGGCCAAGGCACAGGCTCGACAGCTGGAAGAGGACCCCGAGGTTCTCTACGCGGACGCCTCGCTTCCCAAGCACGGAACCAGAGCAATGGCGGTCGTCACCACCATCAATAAACTGGTCACAGGTGCGTCGATACGGACGACGAATACAGCCGAAGCAGAAGTGGCCGTGGCCCTCGCACTCGTATAACAGGAAGTGAGGACCATGGTCACAGACTCCCAGACCGCCTACGCAAGCTACCGCAAGGGGAACATCTCTCCCGCGGCACTAGCGATCCTCACCAAATGCAAATCACCGGGACGGGCCGTTGAGCTCGTGTGGGTCCCGGCTCACTCGCAAGTGGAAGGCAACGCACTCGCCGACCACCATGCCCGAGAACTGTCAATCCGGGCCGAGGACGAGCCAGAGCTACCGCACCCCGTGACAAGTTACAAAGAAATCACGCAAATGTACAGAAGCGCCAGATGTAGGCTTCCCCGTACGCATCCGCAACTCAACCGAATTCCGCAAACGATCGTGCGACGCACGCAAGCGGAGTCGCTAGCGCATCCCGTGCTCTTGCACAAGATGTTCCCAACAGAGCATGATACTTCCCGCCCTTTTTGCAGACGGTCAAAAGGCACTCTAGCACACATCCTTACAGAGTGCACTAAGCTCAAGAACCCCTCACCATCGCTACCCCCCACCCTCCCCAGCCCCAACCCCCGTGAGCGATGGGAGACCTTGTTGTCCAGCCCCGACCTACCGACCCAGCTCGCGCTGGCGGCTAAGGGCCAGGAGCTGCTGGACGCATATGGGACCTGAGAAGAAGGTTCCACCCCATCTGGTGCCAGCGCGCACCAACCGTCACTAAGGGCTTAGTACAAAAGTTGATTCTCTCTCTCTCTCTCCATGTAATTTACTCTGTTACCACGAACCACTCCCCTGTTGTGATGTCTCCGGGTTTTGATGGTGCTAATAATAAATGAATAAATAAATAAATAAATAAATAAATAGTATTCCATGGGAAGCACTAGATGATGGAAATCAGGAGACAACATGAAGGTGGAGTTTACTGTATTTTGAGATGTGTGAAAATTTTTACACCTATACGCGCGGTTACCTTAGTCTAAGTCAGCACAGCAGGGACAAAATTATCGTCGAGGGATGCTCGTGCGAGTGAATCCGCGATTGCAGTTATGTACAATCCACACTGACACTGGCACTGGCTCGCACCTGCGCGCTCTGCAGTTTCTTTTTGCATTTCTTCTTAAGTTTACCACGTATACTTGAAGCAGTGTTCGTATTTTATCGAATTTTACTATTCCGTAGTTATTCACACATCTTCCCGCTGGCAACCATGCTCATTCTTATGTTTCAGGCAAATAATGCACACAGTTAGAATAATACATGCCCAGCACTTATTTCTGGTCGAGACCTGTCTTCTACTTTCTTTAATAGTCTAGGGAACTAAGAAAAGAACATCCACCGCGGAAACATTCTCTCCGCTGAACTTCTGCTGCTGCTTTCGCGTTCTTTACGCAAGCGCACATAGCTGCAGCTTAGTTTTCTTGTTGCTGTTTTCCTGCCTCTATACCAGGGCCAGTGTACCGGACATGTCGTTATTTACAACGTCGCGCCGCGCTAACTTCTGTGCGATGGGCTGGGAACATTGATTTTCGCCGCTTCTAGGGACAGGTGGCGCAACACGTTCAGCTCGAGGTTGCAACACGGGAGCCGCAGGAACACAGGACTCATTACAAAGCATATAGCCTAACGGTTTCTCAATAATCACTAAAACTAATCGCCAAGCTGGTGTAACGTCTTAGCAGAAGCACATTAAAGCGCCATTCCTGGTAGTTTACAGACTTTCTAGCTGAGCGTTGGAAGGGTTGGGGTTGGGCATAAAAATAGATGGTAGCTGGCCTATGCCGTCGTCCAACTCATCCACGCTGAGGAAATTGTTGAAGGGAAGGACTTGTTCTCATGGAGAACGAGAAATATGGGCTTTATTTACAGTATCTACGTGAGAACGCTACAGTTCATCAGTCTAGCATGACTGAAAGAGAATGTACACCCAGCAGCCGCGCAACAGCTGCTTATAAATACTCTGTCCTCCCGAGATCCCTAGGTGAGGGAAAATGGCCGTTCAACCTTCGACCAATGGGAGCGTCCAAATTCATCGTAACGGACCCACCTTTTGAGGGAGCTAGCGTTTACACACTCACTTCCGCACAGGTTTCACTGAAGACACAGAGGAGAGAGGGTACTCGCAGACAGAGGTCTTAACACGAGCAGGCGCCTCTTAGATCCCAGAGCAGACCCTGAAGACAGTGGCCGCCGCGTCTGTCTATTAACTGTGACCTCTTCTGGTGCCCGTGAGACCGCACCGCAAAACATCTGCTTCCAGGAGTTCCCCCGCTCCAATCAAACCGTGATAGTGACGGTGACTCCACTAACAATACTTGATCCGCCGACCGCGTCTAGACATAGTGGCACCGATAGGCTGTTGACGCGGTGTATTGTCGACCTTACAAAGCGAGTCGCCGCAGCAGGCTGGGAGAGTTTGGAGGTCGCTTCTCGTCTAGATCGCCACCCCCGCAGCTGCGGTGGGCTGGGAAAATTTTGTAGGTTGGTACCTCTGCAGGCGGATCGTAACAGCGTGCTACTTTTACCCTTTGTGTCCAACATGTGTACTAGAGTGGCGCACAGCCAGAGCGATAGACTGCAGATATACGCGAGTCAAGAGTCTGAAAGTTTTCTCAATATTTACTGAACGATTCTCATCGCATGCTCTTTTTTTTTTCTTCAGATATATGCTTAAGTAGATACAGGCCTGAGATTCCACTACGGAGACACACTGCAGCAACAAAGCTAACCGTTCTTGGTTTCTATTACTTTATATTCTACGGCATCTGACCGCAGCTACTGTGCATGCAACTTCATCATAATGTTGCCCGACATTTCCTTTACTGTAATATTTTATTATGCCCTGCCTCGCATACCACTGCCGTCACCCTATCTGATAGCCATTCAAGCCGGACCAACCACGCTGAAGCCTTGCATCTTCCCCACGCGAGCCATTGCACACGTAACTTACTAGAAATGTTGACCGCTCCTCATGTAAAACCCCTAACCTGCCACCCTAACCAGTAAGATAGGCTCCTGTTTTTCTATATCTCTTTACGACGTCCGAGATGCCAGAGAGACGGTGTGCAGCCGCACGCCAAACCAAGGCCATTACAGGATACGAACAACCAGCGCATCTAGCGTCTGCGATCCATGATTCTGGGCAGAACCGAGACCACAACTGGAGAAGAACTATGCTATACTTCATTTCGTGTACACATAGCAGGCGATGCTACAACATGGAGTTATTACACTAACTCTATGACTGCGAAGGCTAGAGCGACTTCACTCATTGGTCGCATCCGCCACCAAAATATGGTGCGTCACATACGAAAAAATTATGCGGATATGTGTCATGTAATCCAATGTAACAATAACTCTGGTACTTTTATGTAAGTAAATATGGCGTAATTACTACAAGTAATGTTTCTCAGATTTGAACCTGCCTACCGCCGATATAGAGCGGAGTGACACGTGTGTGTGACCAGCTGCCACAGCGCCACGTTTGCGGTCGCGACCAAAGACGTAGCACGTCGCATACTGCGGCAGATATGTGCGTTAATAACACGTGATTGGACGTAACCTTACGACATCCGCAAGTTGTAGTTGTAATATTTGAAGTGGTTATTTCGTTTATGGCGTTTTAACCATTGTGCGTATGTGATATGCCATAGTGTCGGCTGTCACCATACAGCAGTTATCAATCTTAAATGTAAGTGAAATGTAAGTTAAATGTAAGTGAAAACTCGACCAAAAGCGGGCAGTATAATGACGTCGGGAAAACAACTTCAATGCTACAAGCGCGCAATGCTTGCACAACTTGTGCGGTTTAATTTACTACACTACTTGATTTTCTGCGTCTCTCGTGCGTCCTTGGAAAGCGGTGCGCGCATGACATTATGTAAGCTCAGCTCGGGGCTTAACCTGGTAATGTCCAGTGTATTGTAAATGATCCGCCCTGCTCTTTTATGGAAACACACTTCTTTCCACTCAAGGCTGGAAAAAGAAAGACGTTACGAAAATCTGCCAAAACCTCTCATTTATATTTTCCCCTCAGATTCGTTTATCATGAAGGCTTTGAGGTTGATTTTACGTTGATAATGTGGCGAATCGTGCCACGTGCTGGGGTCCGCAACAGTGTTCAATTTTTCGTTTCTGTTTGGCCAGCTCAAACATACGGATCAATGTCAGCAAGTTAAATAAGCGGTCTTTCATCGCAAGCTAATTCAATCAAGGGTGATGCGTCATATAGGGCATGGGCAGTTTAGAATATACGACATCGTGCAGACGCGTCTGTGGCGGCGGCTCCCACCACCGCTTGCATCCTCGGCACTTCCGCACTTTTGTTCCCCATTTGAGGTGCTAGTATTCTAGAACGACGGAAACTTGATTATTCCAGCCACTTCAGTCTAATTAATTGCATTTTCTCCGCGACAAATGGTCCGGCACTGATAGTCCAATTTGCGAACATGATGTACTTCTTCATACGTTTGCGCCTCCTCCTATCGTCAGGGCCTCTCTTATTCTAGAGGCTGGGGCGCTTCTGATGAGGCTATAGTCGCAGTAGCCGTTCGTAATACTAATAACATTTGTGCAACAATTATAAAGCGTCAACTGCAAGCGTTATCAGATTTTATAGTAAACCGTTAATCATGGTTATGATCATATCTCGCGTTGGGCACACTCAGGAAGCGTTCCTGGCCAGTCAACTGGCCACAATGAGATGTTCCTGCTCTCTGTACTGTGTTTGAACAGTAAACAATAAAAATGAACGGCGTACATAAGTGTTGGGTACCATAAAAATAGACAGAGGGAAAAATTCTTTGACAGACCGAGGACGTCACAGAACTTCGAAACGCTCGCATTTTCTACGAAGGCTTCAGGGGCACATTCATCAAATCATTTCGCTCTTAACGGGATACTAAAGAGAAGCACCAAATCAACTTAGGCTGATAAATATTCATACAAAACGATATTCTCAGTAAGATTGCGGTAAGAGGTTGATTAATACGAAAAAAAATAAAGACCAAGCTGCCCATTTTTATTTTTCATAGCGGAAAGGTAAATTACAACTGAAATATGTATTTTTTTCTGTAGTGTCTTTCTTAGGACTTCTTCATTGGCCCACGCCCCCGTTATATCCCATGAGTTAGTTCCATATAACGAGTGCCCGCGCTGCCTATTCTATAGAGAACTAGCGCTCTCGCGTACGAACGAATTTGTAAATCCGTGTGCCTCTCCATTGTGCCTTGAATGAGCTGGAGAACAGGCCATTTACAAAAGCAAAGATCTTGGGAGCCCGGCCTCGCAGTTCATTAGCCCAGAAAGCAGCTCGAGTGCTTCTTCATTACCTGAAGGCATCAGACTTCAGTGCCCGACTATAGACATCCTACATCTAACTTAGTGTATAGGGCTGGAAAGAGCGAGTGATATAAAAGAGAGAAAAAAATATTCAGGAAGGTCGTTCACATTACGGCCGTTTACACTAGCCATTGGGTTAAAAGAAACGCAGTGAAGCTTGCGCATATTTCTCATGAGCTCCATCAACGCTTTACGACTCTTTTAGAGTACCGGCTGACGCGACCTTCACACCAGAAGGCGATGAAGGCACTACTGAAGTTCCCCCGGTCAAGCGACCTGTTTGAACGACTGTGGCATTCCTGAGTCATTTCGTGTGTGCATTGTTTCTTTTTTTCTATAGTCTCCCTCTCTATGTGTGTGCATTTTCTTTATCTTTCTGTCTCCCCTTACTCCTTCCCCAGCGCAGGGTAGCAAACTGGATATCTACCTTACGGTAAACCTCCCTGCCTTTCGCATCTCATTTATCTCTCCTCTCTCTCTCTCTTTCTTCCAACGGCTGATCATCCAAATGAGAATAATGGTTATTACTCGTGCAACATTTTCTAATCGTCATCATTCTTGCGGGCTCGAACGCTGCATGTTCGCGGTGCTTTTACCCGCCGCGATGGCTCAGCCCGATTCATCGGGCGAGGATGATAGGGCGCGCGGCGAGCCTTTCCTCCTCTCTGGCTTGGGCGATCCGGCGCGGCGCTGCTTCAAGTATTGCTGTCGCGTGCTCTGGAACGATTTCTAGATGTTTTAGATCGTACTTTGTGAAATTTACACCATGTCCGTTCATATAAGGTCGTCAGGGAAGCTTTTCGGTGCATCGGTAAGTACAGTAGGCGGAAAGATGTCTTGGGGGCGCATAAATTTTACGCGCTTTATCAGCCGCGGTGTACGCAGTTTATCAGTCGCGGTGTGTGTATGTGTTGTGAGCTATTTTGCTTATATCGCTTCTGATTCAACAACGAATACCGGTGTCTCTGTATTACCAGCATTAAATGACAAATCAGCTCACTGTCTGATGGCTTGGCGTAGGGAGTAAAACATAAGAGCGCATGCTCGTGCACGGCCAACCTCGAAACGAAACATTTAAGTGGCAGGCGCTATCAAATATTTGTTAAGCACCGGCATCGTTCTCGCGAAGTTCAAGTCGAGTAGGCTTGAAATTACCATGTCTACGCTAGCCTTGCTGCATGATGCCGATAGCGCTCCTCAACAGAGCGATCACTGCGGTTGGCGAACCAGTACGGTACATATGTAAGCTGTGCGCTTCGGCATTGCCTTTTTGGCCTGCATACAGCCATAATATATGAGAGGGATCGCATAAAAAGAATGCGGTGGCTATTTTTGAGGCCTAAATTTCCGTAATACGTGTGAGTGCGTCGTAGAGAACGGAACGAACACAACCGAAAAAAAAATCGTTTATCATCCTCTTTCTCGAAAAAGCAAGAGAAAACGGGCTAACGCCGCAATACGACCTCGCATAGTCACGCCGCACAATGTTTATAGATATATAACCGCTAATGTAGTATGCTTGGACCGTGCGCTATATAGAACAAAGATTTCTGTAATCCAGCAGCTACCACTGCTTAGGACGCTCGCGCAGTTCGTAAACAGTCCCTTTGCTGGACAAGCTTAATTCAGACTGTAAGGTATGCTGCTATTACTTGCCAAAACTATTTTATTCACGGCGGAAACCTCATCCATCGAACGAAGTAGTCACGAAATGTAAGCTGCAGCGAACAGTTTGAACGCTTGTCAAAGTATCATAGCACAGCTCCTGTCATAGCAGAACGGTACCCACGCTGTGACGATCGTCGCGTATGTTTCGTGGCTCCTAAATCGCAGCTTAGAAATAGAGGATAATACTGCAATAAGGTCACATTAGTGAACGGAACATTCAGAAATATACATTTGCTCTACGAGGCTGATTGTAGGCTCAGATATGCGCGCTGTTGCGGTTGGCGTCAGGACTTTCACCCTGCCTTCTCTCACCATGCCTCGTCGAAATGAGGCGTGACTCCTCCTGCTATGGTTGGCATCTGGCACCACGTGCAGAAAGGAATTTCACCCGATCTCTCACCATGTCTCGTCGAAATGAGGCGTGACTTCTCCTGCTACGGTTGGCATCCAGTACCTCTTGCAGAAAGGACTTTCTCTCACCCGACCTTCACCCACCATGCCTCGTCGAAGTGAAGCGTGACTTCCTAATTCGCCAAGACCATTTGGAGTGTCTGCCGGTCTGGCGGAAGCCCCGCAGTGTCTACAGGCCTCTTTTGTGTGTGTGTGTGCGACTTTAGAGGGACCCTTTCCTCGAACGGTCAAATCTACAGAACTTCCACGAACCAGCAACGCGCAAAAGAGACGGACAAGCATCTACAATTCCAGGAGGCTCGGTACCACCAGAGGCGTGTTATAACTAGAGGCGGGGCATTCTTTCCGCCAATCAGACTCTGTGCCGGTCACGTAACGTCGACGGAGGCAAGATCCCTCCCACGATTGTAGAGAGCCTATTTAAGGGGCTCCGAAATGTACTTTAGATCATTTCATTCTCTTATCATCTTTCATCAACCTTTCAATAAACCGTGCAAGTTTCGCACTAGAAATCGTCTCGTCCTTGCCCGATAGCCATGGTCTACCAGATGCCTGCAGCCCGCCGACAACGCCACGCTACCCAATAGTCACATCAGTCGAGCTTCGATAGGCAGGCGTCGCTACAACTCGGCAGCAGTACGATACGCTACCCTGGAGTACGCAACAGCGCACACGTCGCGCTGTGTCCGTCCACCTCAACGCCAGCAGAAACTCCGGCGATGGCGTCTTAAACCACTTCACCACGTCTCACAGAACCGTTCACCACGTAGAAGACGCACGTCACACTAAACAGACCGCACGACCGCGAAAACAAATGCCAGAACCTACCGCCGAGCGTATACCTCCCATGCAAAGCACCGCTTTCCCCCAAGCCAGTATGGCGCTGTTCATAGGCAGCGTCACTGCGTTCACAATATGACGACGCCTACGAAAAAATGGTGTATAGTATTGCGCTGCTAATGCACGAGGTCGCAGGATCAAATCCCAGCCGCGGTGGCCGCTGTTACGAACGGCTTGCAAGGGTGCCGACCTACAAAATATTCCCTGCCAGCCGCAGCGGTGGGGGTGGCGATATTCGGAGAACCAGACATTGGAACGCGCCCGGCCCGCTGCGATGACTCGTTCTGAGAAAACAACAATACGCCTCGTTCCCAAGCGAGCACAGCCGCTGTGACTAAACGCGGTCGGTGGACCAAGTATTGTTCGTGGATTCGCCGTGGCCGCCACGGGTTGTTAGAAGCGATGGAACTCCGGGGAACTCCTGGAAGATATTTTGCGTTGCCGTCTCACACAGCTTAGAAGTCATGGACAGACGCGGCTGCCATTGTCTGCAAAGTCAACATTGGGACGAAGAGGCGCTTGCTCCGGGAAAAGCACCATGTCTCCGAGAACCCGCTCACCTGTGTATGTATTGGAAACCGCCTGCTTTTTGGCCAATCCCCACAGCAGATATGCGCCAGTGTTCGGAAACAAGGATAGCACAACGTTCGCAAGATTTTGCTTAGCAGCTGCGCGGTGAACGCAAATAAAATTGTACGATGCCGACAAAGTGTCTGGTACTCCTCGGTTCTTCGACTGTGCGTAAGGGATGATCTAAGTTCTGCTACATTTTTAATGCGCTTAGCATTCTTTGGGAGCTTCCCCCACTTTGAGGTATGTACGATGTATGCTCTCCGTATTTGACCTAGTTTACATATTCAGTGAAATTAGTTGTCTACCAACTCGGGCAAGTAGGTGTGTGGTGGCAGCTATTTTGCTGAGCAGACAACAGAGGTCGCTGGGCATGTGGCCGTATTGACAACTTGCTGCTGGTTCCTGTCTGACCATGTGGACAACTTGGGTCACTGGGTATGTGCCACTGTGGATGGGCTCTAGCACATACCAAATAAAAAAAGAACTACTGGACCATCCAACGGATGGTCGATTAATTTTTTTACTCGAGTAACGATTATACATTCATCATTTTAGCCTATAATCGGCAAATCTTCTTCGACCAGGGTTTTCATCAATTAATTAATCTTAAATTTGGACGGGCACGTTGAAAAGCTTGAAACACAGTTATCTACTTTTGTGGGTCCCCATTTTAGTTTTGTAGGTGGAACCAAATTAAGCATGCAAGTGTCTAAAGTTTGATAAAGAATTATCTGTAATTGTAATATAGTTGGCGCTGGTGGCCTTGGAAAAGATTTAAAATATGTTATGCAATGGCACTAATTGGAGCAGAATTAAACAGGATACATATGCCACTGGTGAATCCCTGTGCAGTACAGTTGAACAAGAAAAATGGCAAAAGTGAAAGGTGAAGTACAATTAAAATATGCAAGAGGTTCAAAATACACAGGGGAAAAGAAAATTGCTGGTTTAGAATTTTAAGCCCCATACTCTTTTCTACAGAGCGAAGCAATATCACTTGGCTGCGATGTTTTTATGAACCGGACACCCTCTTTTAATGGCCACACAACCAGCATGCGAGAATAGATGCTCGGAATCTATCGAGTTGCTGGCATCGTGATTAACTGCATCGCTATGTCAAATACATTCTTCAAACCGGCGCGAATACTGTTCTACGTATTTAGGGGATTAGGGGGGACACTATGATCAACGCGTTGCTTGTTAGAATGGATCGCGAGGACATTTCAAGCCTCCGGCTTCGGGCAGCCTGTGGGTGGTTGGAGGAGGGGACGGCCTTGTGGCACTCTCCCAGCTTCTTACCCGAAGACACGGTTGTAACACTGGGTGGGCTCTGCGGCTGTACGATGCAGCAGTCACCTCACGCCTGCGGTACCCCCTCCCACTCGTGGCATTACCACCTGCTCGTCTCAAGAAGCTAGAGCTGCAGCATCGGGCCACGATTAGGCTCTGCCTGGGCGTTCCTCGCAGCTCCCAAGTCGCTGCAACCTTGGCCGAGGCAGAAGCATGGCCCCTGTCACTCCTCCTCCTGCAACAGCGGCTACGCCATGTTGATCGCCTCCACCATGGCCCAGACGGCAGTGCCCTGCTGTCCCGACTGCGCTCGCGGGCCCATTCACAAATGGGCAGACTTTGTGGACTGTACGAGGAGGGGATTGGGAGACTTCCAGCCAACAACGCACAGCTGCCTCCTCCCCAGAGACCACCCATACCCATCACCACAGAGCTGCCCGGCGTTTCCAAACGGCAGTCCCCTACTTGTGCCCTTCAGCAGACGGCTGCCTCCCTCCGGCATGAGGACCACGGATGACACCTGCAGTTCCACGTTGACGGCTCGGTGATGCCGGACACAGGCTCGTCAACTGCGGCCTGTGTGGTGGCCGCCTTGCGGAAAAGCAGGCAGTGTCGCCTCCCCGACCATGCGACGTCAACAGTGGCAGAGGTAGCAGGCCTCCACCTGGCTGTGGACTTACTCGCAGAGGAGCTGCAAGCGACCCCAGTGACCATCTACTGCGACTCCAAGGCGGCACTTCTCAGCCTGCAGAGGCCGGAAAGGGCCTGCCTTGGGGTCGCCCTGCTCTCGACAAGGCTGATGGCGCTCCAGAAGGCGGGCTGCTCAGTGTCCCTGCACTGGCTACCAGCCCACATAGGGATACCGGGCAACGAGGAAGCTGATGCACTGGCAAAGCGTGCACACCACTGCGTGGTCCCGCCCAGCCGGGCAGTGACAGTCCATGATTTCACAAGCCACAGGCTTCGTCGCCATCTGCTGGCCTGTCATCCGGACAAGCGGATATTCTTGGGTCGCCCTCCGCGACCACTTGCACAGCGCGGCCTCGCACGCAGGGAGACCTCTCTCCTTCTGCAACTGAGGATTGGCTGCTGTTGGACGGTTGCTCACCGCCGCCGGCATGGCCTCATCACCTCTCCAGCCTGCGCCTCCTGTGGGGAGCCCGAGACCCTGGAGCACCTCCTGCTGGCCTGCCCTACTTAACCGCAGCAGCGTGGCCACCTTCTGCAGGAGTTCCGACACCTGGGGCTTCCTTCTGCACGGCAGGAAGACATCCTCTTCCCTGGTTGCAACGAGGTACCAGCCCTCCTAAGTGTCGTCGAGTACCTCGACTCGTCGGGGCTCTCGGCGAGACTCTAGGATTTTCTGCTAAGATGGATAGCCGTGATATGACTCCAGGCTACTCGATCTGCCCCAACCAACTGGCTCCTGTTGGATCAGCGCCCCCTGGCCAGATTATCATTCCTGCCGGACTGCTCAGCCGCTGCCATGGCGACACTTCAACCCCCTACTCTCCTATCTCCTTTGCTCCCACTATCCCCCCACCCCTGTTGACGCTGAGCCGTGCTCTCGCAAGGGCTACAGAAAATAGGGTCAGCCCTTCCTTTTCCCTTCAAGAACCGCTTCTCTAACAGTCGACAGTCGCTGAACCACAGGCGCAGACTTACCGCTCGTGCTCCGCCATTCTAGTACGATTTCATACTTTTTGCGCCACCCCTGTCTAACTCTAGAAAACGATTAATCGAACACTTCTTACCGATTAAATCGATTAAATTAAAGGTGGGCATCGATGAATGTTAATCTATTTGTGGGATACGTTTAATCGTTAATTGTTCATCGATATCGCCAACCATAGTACGTGCCACTGGGTATTGTTGGATTTTGGAGCGGTCGTACATGTAGGGAGGACCTTGGGGCGATAGGACTAGGCGAGCAGGAATTATTTGCAGAATTTTACATTTTAAGCAAGATACATTGGCAGTCTAGCGCGACTCCCATATGGAGCCCGCAAGACTAACATACAGCAAACAGCTTACGAGCACACAGCTGACAACGAGCACTCAGCTTCCGACGACGAGCACACTCTAGCAGCCGGCAACCGCTGCTTATAAGCCCTTGGTCCCCCCCCCCCCCCTTGAGTCCCAGTGGACGGAAACGTTCGTCCAGTCATCGTTCGACGTCACCGTAGATGACCCGCCCTTTTGGAGGAGGGCGAGGGCTGTTGGAGGAGGATGATGACTCAAATACACGTACCGCACATACACACAGGTGAAAAGGGCCGGAGCCGACGTCAGAGGGCTTCGTAGAACTCTGCTTTGTCCCGGGTGGCGCAGCCGAGCACCACATTCCTGAGCTGACCGCGCGCCACGTGGCTGCCGGTCATCCGCAGTTCTCTGAAGTGCGCCTCGTCTGGTTGGATTCGAACACGTGTAGCGGGCTGAAAGCTGGCACGTTCCCACCCCGTACGGCCATTCCTACCAGTATGTGCTCGAACAGACAACCTCAGCACTGCGTATGTAATGTTTCTGTGTGTCGCATCTCGGCCAATCCTCCAGTATGAATGTTCCAAGGTGACACAAGGGGTATGCAATCTATGAATACGTAATAATCTAAGTAGTACGTAGAATACGTAGTAACCAATCTAAGTATGAATACAGCCGCTGCCGCGGCAGCGGCGCGCTTGGCGAGCCATTTGTCCATGATTTCTGTGGATCTCGGATCTGCGGCTTCGCGTTGCCAAAGACCAATGCAGTACGTGGACCAGGTTAGCGGTACGTCGATGCCTGTAGCACTTGACGTTCGTCGGTGGCAAGCGCGAGGAGCGCGCTTGTTTGGTTCGGCAAAGTCAGCCATAGTACGTTATAATTCGTGTGCGCACGCACACGCGCACAAAAAAAAAGAAAAGCACACGGCACCAACACACGCGAATCGCAGGGTTCACTCGCACCAGTGCGGCGCGCGTGGTAGCGCAGTACACACAAATGTCACGCACGCGGTGAGCGCCACCGTCTTACACGCAAATACTGCACACACGGAGGTTGCAATTCGAACACGCGCACAACTGTGACACCGGCGAATGTCGATACAATCCACCGTACGCGAGAGGTAGCGTACACGTGATGAGTCACTCGCACAACTACGGCGCACGTGGTGATTGTGAACAACCAGCCATACACGAACAAAGCCGCGTACGTGGGGATGGAGATTCCTCACTCGCCAAAATACGACGTGTAGCGCAAGAAATAATCCAAGAGTACATACGCAAAAGCGAGGGAGAAGTGGCGAGGAATACGAGCCATGCGCAGCAGCCGAGGCGTCAACCCGCGGCAAGAAGCCCCACGGCCGTTCGCTCCCGTGGCTAGCAATGCCGATCACGAAAGACGAAGCAACAAGTACACCGAGCAGCCAAGAAACGGCTGCTTAAAAACCTCTGTCCTCCCTAGATCCCTAGATGAGGGAAAACTGCCATCCAGTCAGAGCGTCCACATTCTTTGGAGGCGTAGTAGATCCGCCTTTGAGGGGGAGGGTCCACCCTCTCACATCTACACTTGAAATTCACAGAACACACCCAGCGGAGAGAGCCCTCGTAGACATGGGTTCTCAAGCTTGACCCCAGCTAGTGTCTCTAGATTCCAGAGCTGACTCCTCGGGTAGCTGCCGCGACTGTCAGTAGACTGTGACGAATTCTGGGGCCAGCGAAAACGCACCACGAAACATCCTTTTCCAGGAGTTCTCTTGCTCCAAGTAGACCGTGAAGGCGACAGCGAACCAACTAACAATACTCGGTTCACCACACGTGGCTAACCTTGCTGGCGTCGCTGGTTTTCCAAAGGAGGTGCATGATCGGTTAACGTAGCTGGCATCGCCGGTTCTTCGAAGGAGGCACGTTGTTGGCTTTCCTTGCTGGTGTCACTGGTTCTCCGAAGGAGGTGCGTGGTCGGTTAACCTTGCTTGCGTCGCCGGTTCTCCGAAGGAGGCGCATTGTTGGCTTTCCTTGCTGGCCTCGCTGGTTCTCCGAAGGAGGTGCATGGTTGGTTAACGTTGCTGGCATCGCCGGTTCTCCGAAGTATGCGCATTGTTGGCTTTCCATGCTGGCTTCGCTGGTTCTCCGAAGGAGGTGCATGGTCGGGGAACCTTGCTGGCGTCGCCAGTTCTCCGAAGGAGGCGCACTGTTGGCTTTCCTTGCTGGCGTCGCTGGTTCTCCAAAGGAGGTGCATGGTCGGTTAACGTTGCTGGCGTCGCCGGTTCTCCGAAGGAGGCGCATCGTTGGCTTTCCTTGCTGGTGTCGCTGGTTCTCCAAAGGAGGTGCATGGTCGGTTAACCTTTCTGGCATCACTGGTTCTCCGAAGAAGGCGCATTGTTGGCTCTCCAAAGCGACTCGTCGCAGCGGGCCGGTAAGGGCCGATTTACGCTCAAACCGCCCATCGCCGCACGCCGCACCGCATGCATGCGGTTCGTGAAAAACGGGCGATCGTCGCGATCGGTCACAAAATTGCATTTACGCTGAAACCGCAAGATGCGGTGCGGTTCACATGCGCCCTCTGGTTGACCAAATAGGTAACCTGCAACTGGCAACATGCATCAGCGAGTTGGCAGCCTCGTGTGCTGGCGACCAGCAATATTTCGCATCGTGCCAGGATATTGTTATTACGTTGGCTGTATTATTAGTTATTTTTTTATTAGTTAGCTCGAGCGGTTCGAATGCGCCTGCATCCGCACTTCGGTTTGGGGACGCGACTCTGTTGAAAGCTCGCAAACATTCGGCAGTGCGCAGAGCAACACTGTTCGAAGTCGGCAACTATCGCCAGCAGCAGACGACGCTGTCATATTTTTGTTGATGCAGGTTGAAGCTTCGGCGTCATGGTGAAAACGCAACTCTTGCACTGTCATATTCTGTGCTGCATGTGTGGCATTGGCGTGGTGAGCCACCTTTGGAACACTGTGCAGTCGTCTTACCTGTGCCGCTTTTTTTATTATTTATTTATTGCTACCGCATAATCTTGCGACGACATACGTCACTGTGTGCTCGGTTGTGTACGGTGCGATGGCGCGCGTTTTGTAGCTGTGCTAGCGAAAGGTTGTGTTGTGGAGAAGCGACGTACCATTGCTCCTCGGCTGGACGAAGCACCAGCGCGGAGAAACGGGAAGCGACCCCATGCCGAGTCGAGTTCTGAGAATCCTCCGTAGCCCTCAGCGTCTCGGCTACCGGACAGGGACCGAGAGTTTGGCCCCTCGAACACCTGCAGCTCTCGCCTGCCTCTTTTGTAGAAAATAAGCGCAGTCTGTTTTCTGCCACCAACCGATGCGCACTCCTTTCACGGACGGGGCCAGACCCCGTACGTAACACTGGCGATGAGGCAGGAGTTGCGAAGCGGATCTATAAGTTTTCGAAGTCCATGGCTGCAGGACGAATGCACGGCGCTGTCGAGCCTTTCTCGGCCAAATCATGGGAATCGTGGATCCAGCGCCTCGACTTTTACTTCGTGGCGAGCGACGTCAGCGAGGAAGCGAGCACTTCTCCTCACGCTTTGTGGAGCCGACACTTTCGAACACCGTGTGCGCGCTGATAGCGCCGAAGTCAACTTAAATGATTTAGTGACACTTCTTAGGCGGCACTTCGACACCAGGACATCCGAGCTTTAGAGCCGGTACGTGTTTCAAAGACTCGACCAACGGCCAGACGAGCCGATCAGCAGCTACGCTGCGGCCCTCGGAACCTTGACAGCCGACTGCAACTTCGGAGCGCTGCCTTCGGCTACAATATCGACGACGTCACCTGACACCCAAACGACCGCTTCAGCGGCGAACCCAACTATGCCGCCCCAAGATGTGATGCTGCGGGACAGGTTCATCCGCGGCGTGTGGGATGAACATCTTTCGCAGACACTGTTCACAGAAAAAGCCTGACATTTCAATGCGCTGTGGACTTAGCCTTGTCAGCGGAAAGTGCGTCAAGGCATCAGCGAGATATCAAGGGAGTGGCAAACTTGGAGGAAATTAACAGGACGTCGCAAATCAAGCCAGGAGGCAAGCATACGTCAGCGTGACATTGCTATCGATGCGACGGCTTGCACGACCCTGAAACATGCAAATTCAAGACAGCCGAGTGCCGTTTCTGCTCCAAGGAAGGTCACGTCGAGCATGCCTGCATCTCAAAGAAAAAGAAAAATACGGAACCACGCTCCGACAACTAGCGGCTACGGGCACACACTGTCAAACCACCACCTGTCAGCACTTCCTGCTGCAAGCTGCACACAGATAGTGTACGTACACACTGCCCCAAGTGGCTCGTGGACTTGATAGTGGAGGGAAAGCCAGTCCAGTTTGAGGTGGACACAGGTACAGCATGCTCCCTGATAAGCGAGGACACGCATTACAGAAGGTGGAGGAAAAACACTCCGTGGCTTTCATGCGAGCCGCTCGATTTATGCACATGGTCAGGTAAACAATTACACGTCCTGGGCTCCGCACAAGTTCATGTGATGTTGAGATCAAAGGACTATCTGCTGCCGTTGTTGGTTATGATGGGCACCGGGTGCAACCTCCTAGGAAGAGATTGGTTTTTGGCACTTCAAATTCAGGTGAAGGGGATCAACCACGTTGGAGAGCCAGCACTAGAAATTCCAGAGGTCGTGGGATGACACCCAGATGTCTTCAAGGAAGACATTGGAAGCTATACAGGTCCTTTAGTTCACGTGGAACTCGAAGACGGTGTGACAGCAATGTTTTGCAAGGCTAGTCCGATTTCAGTGGTGCTGCAGGCGCTTATGGAACATAAGCTTGACCATCTACAGCACCAAGGCATCCTAAAACCAACGCAGCATACCAAATGGGCAACCCCATCGGTACGTCTTCAGAAGACCGACGGTACACTCGATGTCTGTGGTGACTACGGGAGTACTGTTAAAACTGTTACTGTTAATGCAGCAGCGAAGAAGGCTCTTACCCGCTACCAACTACAGATGAAGTGTTCGCAAACCTACATGGTGGTACCCTCTTCTCAATGTTGGATCTTTATCAAGCATATCAACAACTGAAAGTTGATGAAAAAACAGCAGCACTGCTCACAGTGAACACCACAAAACGACTATTCAGGGTGGAATGCCTCCCGTTCTGAATTTCTGCTGCACCAGCTATCTTCCAGTGCCTGAGGGAGACAAAGATACCTGGAATTCAAGGGGTGAGTGTTCACCTTGACGACATCATTGTCAACGAGAATAGTGCAAATGAGCACGCACAGCGTCTGAATCAGGTTCTGTCGAGCCTGAGAAAGGCTCACGCCTCAAGAAAGAAAAGTGCAGGTTCGGAATTACGTCAATTTAGTTTCTGAGACATCAAATTGATGGCAATGGTGTTTGCAACACCGAGAAAAAGGTTGAGGCTATACTTCATGCACCCAAACCATCTGACAAGACATCTCTAAGGGCTTTTCTGGGCCTTATTTCATTTGACGACTGCGTTTTGGAGAACAGAACAATGGTCGTGGTGGAATTGTATAGGCTCCTAGAGAAAAACACGCCCTGGAAGTGAAAGAGCAAGCGTCAAGCCAATTTCGAGGCACTTAAGGAGATGCTTCGTGCATCTACAGTGCTCGCTCTCTACGATGGGACGAAGCCCCTTCTTTTGTCTGTGGACGCATCGCCGTACGGCATTGATGCCATCCTCGCTCGGGAAGATGCTATTTGCCGAGAGGCGCCCATTGCATTCAGTTCATGAACACTGGGAAGTGCCGAAAAGATCGAGCTACTTCCAGCTCAACAAAGAAAGTGCAGCAGTAATCTACAGCATCAGTCATTTTCATAAGTACATAGCTGACCGGCATGTGACCATAACAGATCGCCAGACATTGATTGGATTCGTGATTCGGGTCTTTTCATCAAGGATTACGCGATGGTGCCTTAAACTAGCAACGTATGATTACAAGTTGCTGAACAGGCCTGGCCTACTGCACCAAAATGCGGGCACTCTAAGCTGAATTCCACTGCCGGCACAAGATGAACCTTATCCCCCAAGAGACGTGCTCATGTTGGCTACCATGCCCAGCTTCGGGCTTTCACCGCGTCAACTAGCACGAATGACTCGAGAGGACTCAGTTCTGTCCCAAGTGCTGGAGGCTGTTTCAAATGGTTAAGTTCATTGGTTAAGTTCATTTCAATGGTTAAGTCCACCATGTAGGTTTGCGAACACTGCTGAAATAACAGTTTTCATCGTGCCGGAAACTGGAGACTGAGCTTTCAGCGCGGGAAGGGTGCCTTGTTAGAGGCTTCCGGATGGAAACTCCAACAAAGGCGAGAAACTACCGTCTTAAACTCGCACCTGCAAACCACCATATAATTGTGGTCATGAAGGCACGTGCACGAAGGTACTTTTGTTGGGCAGGCATTGACTTTTGTTGGGCAGGCAGGCATAACGGGCCATCCTTCGTTTCAGTAGAAGTTGAGAGCTTCCTAAAAAAGAATGGGGTGATCCATGTAACAAGCACACCGTACCATCCTACAACAAATGGCCAAGCAGAAAGGATGGCTTTTGAAACAAAACGAGCATTAGCCAAAACAAGGACAAAACATCCGCGTGTAGGCTGGCCCACTTTTTTTAAAGCAACACACCACCATCTGCACATCAACGGGTGAAATGCCAGCTGCACTTGTGTTTGGGCGTGAGCTGGATACAGCTCTCACGTGCATTCAGCCCCAAGCAAAAGCGAACAAAATCCATACCAACTGCAACAGGGACACAAAGTAGAGAGTACTCGCTGTCGGACAAGCAGTTTTCTTTTGAAACTTCGGAGGGAATCCAATCTGGACAGAGGGAACGGTTCTGGAAGAGCTAGGCCACAGATTATGGCTCATTAAAGGCCCCAACAGGTTAGTGCGATGACAATGTGACCACATCAAGCCTGGTATCAAGCCTGGTATACACAGGATAAGGGCTGTACGCTAACCGCGAGCAGTGTCCCGCTCCCATTTATGCTTGGGATAAAAGCAGATAACTCCACGTCATCAGAGGCCACTCTCTCAGGAATGCTGGAGCCTTCGCAATCATCGGTGACCAAACCAGAGATTGGCACTGCCCCTGAGACTGTGCCAAACACAACTGCAGAGTCATGCCCGCAGCGGGAACGACACCCTCCGGATCACTACGGCAACTCCATCTGAGAAGGGAGGCAAGTGTTGTGTACAAGCGAAGCACCACAACTGCTCGGCTGGATAAGGCACCAGTGCAGACGAAACAGGAAGCGACCCCGCTCCGAGTGGAGTTCCAGGAATGCTCCATCACCCCCAACGTCTCGGCCACTAGACAGGGACCGAGAGTTTGCCCCCTCGAACACATGTGACTCTCATCTGCATCCGTTGTAGAAAATAAACTCGGTCTCTTTTCTGCCACCAACCAATGCGCATTCCTTTCACGGATGGGGCCAGACCCTGTACGTAACAGCTTGGAAGAACGCGCATACACGAACACACAGGTGTATCTAAGCCAATGAGCAAGGGATCTGTCACAGCAACAGCGTAGCACGCTGAAGCGCCGCAGCATTATCTATTAACATACTCCTATACAGATGGTTCTATTATCACGGAATACAGCTGTGTTGATTGACAAGTCACTTCGTCACCGAGCACGCATGTGAATCATCAACAGTGGCTTGTTGATTTAGTTGCACTTTGCTGCTGAGGTCTCTTTAGTAGCTGTCAAATTAATAGTGAGCCTACAATTGCTTACATGATGTAATATGGCATCGCACTTCTGAACAATGATGTTACACCGAATGAACGTACAGGAGCACACAGAGCTAGCATTTGTTCATTCTATGTTACGTCATTATTTCAAAGTGCACTGCCATGTTAAGTCATGACTAAACAACTAGCCATCAGTACGTCTTGAGCAATTGATTACAATTATGACATACATAAAAGTGATATGTACATATCACAGTTACTTCTTCAGGCAGAGATGCTTGTCAGATATGTTTTCAAGAGAAGAATGTTTGCATGAAAACAAATATTAATTCATATTGCTGAAAAGACACCACATATAGGCGTGAATTCACCTAATGTTTACATTTCTTGTTGGTGCTAAAAATGTCCCTGCCAATAGAAGTAGTGTTATGTCATTCATGCCTTAAGAGATGACAGAGCTTTACAGGGCACACAAGGCAGCAATGCCCATGCATAAAGGCCTGGGTGGCCAATCTGCTGCCCCTTCACTATTTATCCATACTTCTATCAGCATTTAAACAATGTACAGCCTGTGGTCAAAGTGAATATAGGCATGCTTGCTCTCTCAGCAATGGCGACAATCAAGGGTGATTGCCTTGAGACCGTTTGCTGCTGTCAACATCATTTATGCATGCATTCTCTATTTATTCTTTTCCCTAGATAAAAAGAAGCTTGCACAGTCAGTGAGCTATAGCAAAGTAATGTTATTTGATTGCGTAGGGCTTGGCCCAAATGTCATTCACGTAGTGACAACCTAGCTAGCTAATGCACAGCCACATTAAAAAGAAAGAGAAATGCGTAGGCTAACAAACAAGTGCACAGTACGTGTACTTCATCTCAAAGCAAAGCAAGATTATCAAGCGACTATAGAGATCTAGATTAAGGGGACGCAAGCATTGAGGCCCCCTAGTACTTCGAGCCTCAACGATTGCATCCCCCTGATCTAAACCTCTCTAATAAGCTTTGCAATGAGTGCAGTGATCTTCCATGCGAAATGGTTGACGTAGTAAGTTGTTTTATATTTGCCTTTCTGAATCAGTAACAGCTTAAACAGGTACACAACAATGAAATGAAATGCTGGCTCATATGGTGCAAAAGACACAAGTAGGGGAGAACATTTGCCATGCCTGCTGTAACACCGATTCCAACATGCAGTAGCTTGTAGGCAATGAATGCATGTTCATTGTGTCAGGGCAACTTGCACCTACCCCTAATGAAAGAACAGAATGTCTGCATTGTAGACATTAGTTAATTAGCAGCATGTGCGGGACAGCACAAGAAAGGAAGGGAATGTTTGTTGCCATTTTTTTTTATTTTCATAACCAACAGACAGTTTCTTGGGTGGAGCTTTATGATGAATTCATATTATGTTCTGTGTAAATCTGTAATGTGGGAATGTTCTATTATGCAATCACTTCATAAGTAGTCAAATGAATGCAGAAAGCCCCATAAACACTGTGAAATGGAACGCAGAAATTTCCAGTTAAGAAGCCATAGTGACTCGCACTCTGTGCTTAACTTAAAATAGAGAAAAATGCGTAGTGGCAAATTGGGTGCACATTCTCATCTGTCATACAAATCCATATACTACAAGCAATCTTTCACTCATTCTCGCATTGCTTACAGTTGCACGAACCTTACTGCAGCATCCTCTGTGGAGTAAAATAACCTCGCAAGTCACAGCTACTTGTTCACTCTATTAACATATATTAGCCCCCAGGCTCTCCTGTATTCCTTCACGCATGCTACAATAGCATGGCTGTGCTCAATCACCTCTTTCCATTGCACTGAAATGAACATGGCATATATTTCATACCAAAATATTCTCTGAAGCATAACTGTTTATCATTCTTTAAGCCTCTGAGAAGTAAGGATGGATGTTCAGCCTTGCTGTTGTGGCATTTCATAGGTTCTAACCCACCATCATATTTCTAAAGAAGCAATGATGAAATTATATAATCAAGCCATACCATCAGTACAACTGAGGTATTGCTTCCCCAGGGAGTCTCACTGTCACCTCCCCAATTTCGTAATTACTTAGACATGTTAACAACCTAGACATGCTGAATTTAACTTCACAGCCTGTGTTTTAACATGACGAACAAACCAGATTAACCCAACAGCCCTTGTATCATTCTCTTAATCACTTGAAATACTAACTAGCACAAGGAGAAGAAAGGGGGTTAACCGAGGGGCCCGATTTTTATTAGTCATATCATAAGAAGCCAACAAACACTGACACCAAGGACAACATAGGGGAAATTACTTGTGCTTAATTTCATTTATTAAGCACAAGTAATTTCCCCTATGTTGTCCTTGGTGTCAGTGTTTGTTGGCTTCTTATGATATAACTAGCACAAGGTATTATAGTCATATTGTATTCTGTTTGTATGTTTGGTGAATTGCACGAATAATTTTTGTCGCCCTTACAGCCTAGCTGATGCTGCCTTTCTTTATAACAATTAAGCAACAACCTTGCTTGGTGCATTGCTGTGAGAACTATAGCTAGCTTCCCAGTAGCACTGCACATATACCCTCAGACTACATCATAGACATGCTTCTGTACATACTAGAGGCTGGCCACAATCAGCATAATTTTGAAATCCAGATGAACAGGGTGCGAATTCATGTGTATCAAATAAATGTCTGTTCCATTGAGAGGCTGTGTATTTGTGTGCAACATAGTTATTAATTCACTATACTTATGGCAGAAGAACAGAATACACAGAACAACAAATTCAAGTTCTCTCTGAAAAGCTGCTTTTTGCCACTATTATATGCAGCAAAGTAAGGCTTTAGAAAGCACAAATATGGCTTAGAACGACAGAAAGCTGAGCTAGTTGATAAGGATTCATTATGCAAAAAAGAGGTGAGGTGTGCAGACAGGAAACAAGAGTAGAGTAGACCACTTTTCTACTCTTGTGTCCTGTCTGCATGCCTCACCTCTTTTTTGCATCACAAATATATTGGCTTGGGCACCTCATGATGCATTGTGAGGTGGGCGAATGTTAATTTTTTTCAAACAGAAATTGAACAAAAATAGTAAGTGTCAAATATTGAATAGTGACACGACGACATGAGTACTTGTAGTAGCAATATTTATTTCCGTATATTTAGGTACTACGTCTTAACCAACCAGTGTGAAATAGAGCTAACTATTGGGGACAAAGGATAAGTTTTAAATGCAAGGCTAATTGTTATATTAAAAAAACTATTTGAATAATGTATGAACTACATTAGAGCCTCGTTGCAAAGAAGCTTTCCAAGAAATAATGGCTGCTGAATGAAGAGCTTCCAAAATTGCAAAATAAATTGTTAAAAAAACATGAAAGTTGTAGAAAAAACAAACATAATGAAGGGCCAATGTTTTGCGGACACATGTAAAAGGACTTGTTGCAAGGAAAACAACACAGAATTGTCGCATAAAAGACAAATCTGCTAGATCAAGAGATGTGTGGTTGGTTGGCTTTTATGAAGAAAAAAAAAGCCTATGGGAAAGTTTTGTGCCAATATGGCGAAAAGATACTTTCGTCACTGTGCTAGCCTGCTAGCCTTTGGGAGGCTTGTCACATATTCGTTGTTAAAAAACTTCCAATTTATATACTGACACAAAAGCCTCCTCTGATCACGGAAAAAGAATAGGATTGTCATATAGTATACATAACATTTAGAACTTCAGGGTGCTATTTTGCACATTACACAAATACTCGTGAAGGACAAAACTGCAAGAAACAGCATGACACTGGCATAATCCGTAGCTGATTATATCAACGAGTTCCCCATTTCATGTGGCAAAGTTGCATAGGGCAGATGGGATGTGACAGCTATGATTCGGAGATGTGTTATTGTATCTGGGTGCAAGTATTTTACAATTGATCATTCTGGGAATAAAGAATTAACAGGCATTGATTACCAGTATGTCATCATGTCACTTCTATCTGAAAAGTGACTATCATTTCAAGTCAAAGTTGCATTGAGCATCATGTTTATGTGCCCGTATATGTGTATCCCATGAACCGTTGCTTTAAGTTATGACCAGTGTCATGACATTCCTGTATGTAATTGTGGTTTTACACAATACACCTACAAAACTTTTGATCAGCATCCTAGTACATTTCCTTGTATTTGCACACAGGCTTTCTTTCGCAACTCCCTCTTCGCACCCACGATAAATACTGCAGTCAGTAAAATGGAGCTTAAGATTATTTCCTAAACTGCTTTCATTCCAGCAAGTAGACGCCAAGCAGAAGCTGTGCCACAAGTGAACATTTATTAGGGCATTCATCCTTGCTGTTTATTAAGGTGGCTGCAAGGTAAATGGAGGGAAAGTGTACAGGTGAAGCAAAGCTCTGCTCTCGCATGCACGTAAGCAATGCTTATGGTTATGGCATCGAAGCATTTTTTGCGTCAATCCTCCAACCATGGAGCATGTAGTGACAGGATGGAAGGCAGACACCGAGCAGACGGCGCAGCGCGATGAACACATCTTGAGGGGCATTCAGCCTTCCTATTAGCTAAGGAGCCCAGCAGCTTCTCCAGTGCTGCAAGGAACTACTGAGTTCGAGTAAAGCTCACAGAACACATTGTTAGCGTGAAAAGTTGGTGTCGTGTTCCAGGGCTTCCGTGAACAAAGAGGAAGACTGAACTTGAAACATGTTTTATTGCATGGCAGCAACTTAATGTGACAGAATGGCAACCAAGTAATATAAGGACAAAAAGCACACCACAGCTTGGCGGCCAGCGATTATATACACATAGTGGGTGAGAGTGATGCAATTGCAATATGACCCACGTGACAGAAAGGGAAACGTTATCACACATGTACACATGTACAGATATGTGACAGTTGGGCAGTGGCGGAGAAGGTGCTTTGCTGTGTCGTCACACGTGCAAAAAATTGCATAAGGAGCATTTGCATAGCTTACATTACAGCAGATGACACCTAGTGCAAAATAAATAATTGCAATACAATGTGTTCTGTGAGCTGTACTCCATCTCAGTAATTCCTTGCAGCACTGGAGAAGCTGCTGGGCTCCTTAGCTAGTGGGAAGGCTGCATGCCCTTCAAGATGTGTTCATCGCGCTGTGCCGTCTGCTCGGTGTCTGCAGTGATACAACTTCTAAGCTGTTCCCTAGCCTCCCCTCTTTATAAAGTGTAAAATGTGCAGAGACAGCTCTGGAAACAGACGTGTACAAAGCAAGGAATCTGCTTTGATACAATACCTATATTGAGATGCATAAGAGCATAAGCGACCAGCGATGCTTCTGCAATGTTTATTACTTCAGAGCACATTCAACTGACAGAAAAAATTCAGACAATTACGATACTCCCTAATACGAAATTTGAGTGCATCTTTACACGTGTTGTCATTTCGCTGGTGTGGACAATCAGTCTCGTGTGGCATGTTGAAAACGGAGCGAAGCATGGCGCCACTGCCTTGCTAATCTGGAGATCGCATGAGCCAGTGCATGGGTGACGCGTGGGCGTGATTCACAGAAGCCACCGCCAACAAACCTCCAAGACATTGCGTGCTACTCTGGCATCATCTCGTAGCTACTGTCACTGCATTTCGCTTTCATTCGCACGCTTTCGACATACACTCCTCTGCTTACTGCCTCATGGTTCTGCTGCACCTTCCTCTCCGCTTTCTTCCTCGTGCCTCTTCTCACTTGCTACTTTTTTCATCTCCCCATGCTGCGTTCGCTCGGTTAAATGAGCGAAAGAGTGGTCCTCACAGCACGACAAAAGCTAAAGTGAAACCAGCGATAGGAATACCCTGAATGCATGCACTATAAACCACATTAAAGGATTGATTGAATGCACGATAGACGTGGTCTACAAGATACCTTTGACACATGGGGCTGATTATGTGGGTCAAACAGACAGGTGCGTAAATGATTGACTGTGCGAACATCGACACAACTGCATTCTGATACAAGCACCCAGAGACATTGCCATATATTGCGCTTCATGCCATACCTTCCAGAGGATGGGGATCTGATCTTGCTGAAATGTAGTAACTAAAGAAAAAAAAGTCATGGAAGCCTACAACAACAAGATTACCCCATGTGCCATCTATATCACTCAGCAGCAAAGAGATCAGCTTAATGACTGACAATAGATGGCATGGCTCGACTGGGAAGAGCATCCCTGCACATGCAAGTACGCTATATGAAGGTCTCATATTCCAAAAAATAAAACGGTTGTTAATTTGCACTCGGGTGCAGTGTATTGTTTTTCGTAAGTCCTGTCCCTTCGTAACTTTGTGCAACAGTGTTATGTCGAACCAACTAGCCCACTGGGAAATTTTCTTTAATTATATGTAATATGCTCCGAGTGCACATTTGAGATTCCCACAATCCTTTGAGACCGTGTCTTGTTTGCAATGCACATGTGAAAGACAGCACAAAAAAAAGATGCAATATTAGAGGTGAGCAAATAGAAATTTTTGAGACCGAATAGAATAGTGCCAGAAGCAAATTGAATCGAATACTTTTTTTAAAAGTGAATAGCCATTACCATAATTAATACAAACAGATGTTCACATACCAGTATTTTTGAAGTTAGAAAGTTTCTATCAGATAGTACCTTATTAAGTATTGTATATGAAAAAAAAAACAAATTGAGGATTACGAACAAACAAGTACTTTATTCGCATGCACAGGGTTCTTCAGAAGATGCAAATGACCACTGTAGAGCCTGTAGTGTGTGGCTACCTGAGTGACGTAGCCTGCTCCTCTACGCAAGTTGTCATGTTTCATGGCTATAGTATGCCTGTCGTGGTGAAAATTTACCATACTTATCTCCAATTTAATGTTTATGTGGGTGCGGTTGGCATTTTGAAATGCCCGAAATGTTTGAAAAAAATATTCACAATTACAAAAAGAGACCACCAAATAGAATAGGGCACTGTTCGGTGCATAACTACAAAGTTGCAAATATTCACATATCCCTATGCAATACCAAAAGCTTCAAATAATGGTTTCGACACTTACATAAACAATACATGATCCAGCAGCCAACAGAGCACCATATATTGACAAAATGGTGTTTCTGCTGCGACAATCTTCGGAGAATGAAATAACTGACCCCGTTAAACACCCTTTTGACATTCATTTTCAGCACTCTGAGCGTTCTTACTTGTTTCCTGCATCTGCTTGACTCACGACAAATATGTCTTCACATTGCCTTCTTCACTTGCCTGCTTATCCTCATGTTGCATCATGAAGAATGTTTCGGTGGAAGACGTTAGGTTGCTATTCGGGATGTTGTCGCCTTCCGAAGGACACAGCAAGAAGAATTATGAAGATACTGCTGGCTGAAATATGGAAACAGATTTGCCTACTCACCGACTTCCTCAAGGCGAGATCCTCTGTCAAAAAATCCTATCGTCTTCACTTCGCCAGTGGCAGTTTTAACACTGAACACATGTGGAATAAGTGGTTCCTGCCAATTTTGAAGTCAACAATACAAGGTCAAAAAGAGTACGAGAAGATAAGCAAGAACCCAATGGTCACAGTAGGACAGGTGCAGCTCCCACAACCTGCTAAAGAAGTATTGGAACTTGGTCCAATATTTGCGCTTCCCCCGAGATTAGACAGCAGTGAAGCTTGCCATTATCAGACGAGTAGCAGAAAAGTGAATTAAGAGGACGCTAGCAGAGTTGTTGCTGACGAAGTAGATACACTGGCTCGTTCAAAAGAATGCAAACGCCATGTGCACAGTTTTGTTAAAACTGTAAAGGAACTGAAAAAAGAAAACTTCATATGGTGCCTTTCAGACAAAGGGGGATTTGTAGTATTTGATGCCAGCAGCTACAATACAAAAGCATTAGAAGCCATCAACAAGAACTTCTGCAAGGTAGAAAATAAAGACCTAAAGAAAGCAAAAAGAAAGGTCAAGATGCTTCTAGGAGAAACAACTAATGGTAGCCAACGAGGTTAAAGCAGCAAAACCTACCATGCTGTCGGTGTTGTTCAGTGGAAAAAGCCATAAAATTGGTACCCCCTTCCACGCCATTTTATCGGAAGCAGACACATGGCAATTGCTGCTTTCAGCACACCTTTTCACGCAACTTTCTCAAGTTAGGGTAGAAGATCAGTTCATGATTAGGAACTCTGAAGAACTAACCTTCGAGATAAGAATGTATGAAATGAACTATTCGTACGGGTTTTCGATTGACATCGAAGATATGTGTTATTCAATACCGCATGCGGATTTGATGAATGTACTGAGAGAGACCATCATGGAGCAAGGAGCCATTCCATTTCAAAACTCCGTACGAATGTCTGTGGAGACCTTCTTCGAGCTGTTGAGCGCCTATTTTGCTGCCACAATCACTGTACATGATGGTACCTTGTTTGTCAAAAACAGAGGGGCCTGCATTGGATCAAAAATAGCACCAATCCTGAGTGACTTGTACTTGGCAGCATGCGACAAGAAAATTCAAGGATCCATCAAAGAAAGGCGTGTCACACGGATCTATCGATATGTGGACGACTTCTTGATACTGTGCCAAACAGAGAATGCAATAAAACACGTTGTGGGGCTAGTTGGTGCATAGCTTCGAATAGATGAAGCGCCAATAGTGATGGCACACTAGGAAGGAACAAAGACAGGACAAGGCGCTACTTGCAACTGTTTATTGAAGTCAAAGGTGGCTGATTATATAGCCATGGGAAGAGGGGGGCGAAAAAAGAGGAACACTGATTATGTGAATGCGCATGTGCGAGAACACTGAAGATATATATGAAGGAAATCGTGTTTTATCTAAATCTAAAACTTATCGATGTACATGCTTTCATTTATGTAAATATTAAGAGACGGGGTGCTGACACAGGCGTCCCCTCTTTTCTTAATCTGGTTGGCCTCCAACAATTCATGCACCACGGAATCTATTGAAAGAGAATGCAACCGATTACCAACAACTTGAGGACACCGTACTGGAGCCATTTCGATCAACGTGCCCAGAGCTAAACTTCCCTTATGAGCATCCGAACCACAGACCCCTGCGCGCTGTGTCTGTGTATCTGTTTCTTTCTTCGTCCTCGTCCAGTCGCGCTTATACACACTACCATGGATTCTAACCAACTAGCCCGCCAACGTGTTTTAACCAGTCCCCTGCAGTTGCTCGACATTTCGCTAGAATTCCAACCGGGACATATACACTGGGGGTACGAGCCCAGAGCATAGAGACAATTTATGCCCTTCACGTCAAGCCATTTCAAGACTGTAAAAAGGGCAATAGCGAGTGCAGCGTTTAGTTCAGCACTAAAGAAATCATGCCAGCATCAAAATGAACAAAGTTTTCAGCGGCAGTTAAGTAGGCTGAAAAATGCAGGGAAAAACATGCCGTGTCAATGGTATACAGCATAGCTGAAGGCCTCGTAGAGAAGATTAAGAGAAAACAAGAAAGCAAAAGTGGACCTGAAGTTGTGGATGCCAAAAACAATTATGCAAAAAATTACATACGTGCATGGACTGACCCACAACCTCATCAAGATTGGTAAAAGAGTATCCGAGCAGTGTGCTCAGCACCAAACAGGGAAAAAGTATGTGCGCACGAGTGAACCAGGAAAAAAAGGAACCACAGTGCCAGATCACGCACCGGAGTAGATACTGCGATTGTGTCAAAGGAGTAGTGTATGCCATCCTCCTGTCCTGTGGAAAACAATACATAGAGCAAACAGGAAGATGCCTTAATGTTCGAACAAGAGAGCACGCATCATCACTTTTAGGGACCCCTTGCAGCAATCTGGCCTTGCACTGCAAACGTTGCGAAATGAACAAGAAGAGACAAGATAGCTAAGTAAGCCCATGCACCCCCAAATTTCATGAAGTGCAAGTCCTGAAAAGGAACCACAATAGGCTAACTTGGGAGATTCTTGAGGCATTTGAGATAAGTAAAACAGGAGCGCAATGTGTAAGCACAACGTCAGTCGCTTTGACAAGTAAGGAGGTCACAATTTTGAGACAGCCTCACAAAGATAAAAGATATGGCAACGAAATAAATAAGAGGGGTAATTTCAATTAAGAAATCAGTTGACAGTGCAGCTGCATCCTCATCTAGTCATCCATTCTCTGTCCGTGTTCCTTAAGTTCTGCTGCTACAATCCTCGAATCATATATTCACCATACCAGTTGTGTTGTCATCTTCAGGCTTTTTTACATGCATATGGCTTTTTATCAAAAATGCAAATTGTCAAGAATCAAAAGGAAGTATCTAATTTTCACACATTTTATGCTTATCATGCCGTGGCACTGGTGTTGGCACTAACAGTGTGTACTCAGATGCTAACAAGAAACAAGCAGCTGAATTTCTTGCAGATGCAGGGTGCTCACATCCCTCAGTATAAGACTGAATACTTTGCTTAATCTAGAAATATACCTCAGGATTTCTGCTGTTCAAACCAATCCATTTTTGTCCACATGACAAAAATGAAGAGTGCCCGAAATTTGCGTTCATGAGAACAGTACATTTAAGCGCGCCCACATTGATTACAAACACCTTCATAGCACACAAATAACTTTTGAAAAATACCCACCATACGTGAACGAGGCAGAAAGGGCCGGAACTAAAACTCGCCAGCAACGCTTATGCACGGTTCACTTCAGAACATACGCATATTGAATGAAACGAACACTTATACGCCTAGCACCACTGCGACACATTGCACGTACAGATTACGCTTCGTAAAAGTAAGAACCCTAGCGCTCGAACGTTCTGTACGTGTTCGCGATCACCAATGCACATCGCAGCCCGCAAAACAGCTCACACGAAGCAAGACACAAACAGCACTTTACGAATGACTGCGATGACACGACAATGAAGCTCATCGCTACACATCGTGTCATCACTTCTGAACACTGCACAAACTTCAATCTTCGTATCGATGAAGCGCGCACGCACAACCCCTACGAACACCATATGCTGAGGAGGGCGATCGCAAGCTTTTTATTTTGACCCGTACCGAACTAGTGTCATGCTTAGAATGCAGGTGTATGCGATGGCCTTCGCGTTTGTAATGCACATGCAAAAAACGGAAAAACACGAAATCGGCGGCTTCATTCCTTCCGACCATCACGTAAACACAACACACATCCGTCTGTTTCCTTTGGCGATCGCACGGACTGAAGAGGTCAGGAAGAGTACAGCTGCTTGTTGCGTTGGACAAATAGCTTTGCAACTGCTGAATAGCTCTTGCAATGATCACAATAAACCACACAAAAAACAAACTGCCGCTGCAGCCTAGCGGTCTAGGCCTCACGCTCCGCTTCGCTTCGAACCAGCGCAATGTTTATGCGGTCGCCGCACGGAGGCGAAAGTTCACGACCGCCCGTCGTGACGTCACGGCGGCCATTACTGGCGAACCGCTCGCTTGCGGTGCGGCGTGCGGCCATGGGCGGTTTGAGCGTAAATCGGCCCTAAAGGCCCAACCACACGCAGCCCGGGATACGCGTCTCGCTATGCGTACACGTAAGCGTACGCGTCTGCGTGCGCGTACGCGGGTGATGAAGGGAAGGGCGTCCAGCCACACGATACGCGCACACGTGCGCGCTTCGCTGCGCGTAGCACAGGGCTGACAGACAAGCGGCCCAGCGATGACGGAAACGGTCGTCTTTGGCTTTGAGAAAAGTTTATCTTTAATTTCATTATGGCTAGCCATTTTTATTTAACTTATCAATGTTAGAGCTAGTACATTGTTTTTAAGTTGATAAATCACGCTGTTCCTATATATACATCCTTATGTCAAGAAAAGCTACGTCAATTATCAACATCACGCGCGATAGCGTCTGCTTGCTCACAACTGCAGCTGACATCTGCGCGCGACCACGCCCGACGTTGCTGCCGAGCTCTTGCTTAGCCACTTGCTTCGCCGGCATCAGCGTTCTCTCCCCGCAATGTACACCACATGAGAAAGAATCTTTTGCTGCTGCTGCTCTTGCAAAGGCGGCGGGAGCGCAGAAAGCGTCTGCGGCCTCTGCGGCGACGTTGGTGGGTCCGCCCAGTCTTTCAACTGCGTAAAGAAGAAGGACTTTACGGCTGTGAGTAACTTCTTTCCTTTCGCTGATCTACAGTGGTAGAACTAGGAGCCAGTGTTTGGACATGGGGACTTATCTTCGTTAGGACAGCAATTACTTATCAGCGTTTTTAAGTGCGCGCATAAGTGAAAGGGTTAAAGTAGTAATGCGGGGATCGTACTCGCAGCGCGCGAACGCCCAATTCGCAGAACAGCATCGCGTCGTCGGTGCAAGGTTCGTCCAGGTTGACAGCACCGATCGAAACGATAACGTGACGTACGCGAACAGGGGGAACGACAAGAGCAGGGTGTAGTTCGGAAAGCGCGAAAGCATAGGCGAAGATCGGGCTGATTAGCCGCCGGAAGCATACAGATAGTATATTGGATACGTGGTGACGACACCTCACGACGATTCAACCGCCGTCTGTCTAACCCGTGTATGCCTTACGACATACGGTCATTAACTGTTCAGCTTCACAGGGGAAGAAGCACTTGATTCCATTTAACAGACAATCTGTAATACTAATTTGGAGCTCCCTTCATTATTAACAGTAGACCATACTGTTTACACAGAGCTTGTGTAGCACCCTCTTTTCTTGCACAAAATTTGTAAGGATAAAGTTTTGTAACACATCTTCTGCTATTCGATATTTTATTTGATATCCAGATTATTTCTTCTTCATTTGATTCAATTCTAAATCTACTTTTCGGTATTAGCACACCCCTACAAAAAGCTTAGGACTGCTAGTTATATTTGTGCCATTAGATAGCACATAGATGAAAGAACACCTTTTTACACGTGTTGGTTGTCTTATATGAAGCTTGTGGACGAGATGCGATTTCCTATATTTTCTGTCTCTCAAAAGTATGACTGTAGAATATGAAGTGTTATGTAATTAAATTGTGACCTGGGGGGCAGGTTAAAATTCTGTGCGACTAATTTCGAAGTTTCTTGGCAGTGGCCACACCATTTTAATATACCGTTGACTGGCTCTCCTGTTTTGCCGAACCACTGTTTGTATTCAAGCACATAAAGCAGGGGGTAAAATTAATGATGGCTAGTGGCTATACGTGTGTGTCAGTGAAAAGTGTACAGCTCCTGATACCTGCGCGTGTATGTGGGCAGGGCATGGTCTTGCTGCCAGGCAATAATGCACCATCTTTTACAGATGCAACGGATACGTCAGGATGACCACGGATTTTTCTACAAGTTCTTTCGCAAGGCGCCGCAGCTCTTGGACAAGCTATTGAGCTTTTTAGCAGAGGACCTCACACGGCAGCACCACATTCGAGAAACCCCTGGAGCCTGGAGAATGACTTGCTGTAGCATTGAGGTTGGTAAAGGGCAGTTGCCCCTAGAGTAATAATGTGCGATTGGATTGGAGGAATGATGATGTGTGGTTTTTTGTGGCGCAAGGGCCAGGTTTGGCCAAAGAGCGCCATGGGATTGGAGGAATACAGAACACCGTTTTATTGTCATTTAATGTATCATTTATTTTATTTTATTTACATATTACTGCCCACCGCCTTTTGGAAGCCAAATCAGGAAGGAGTCACAAAACATTGAAGCAAAACAAAAGAAGGAAGGAAACGACTGACAATGAGCGTGCATAAAAAATACTAATACATAATAATAATAATATATTAATATTCATCTTTATTTCTCTCTTCCCACAGAATACAGAATTATACACAACTAACCATTTATTAACTCATAAACAAATAAATAAATGGGGCACGAAATGCTGATACAAAACGAGAAATAGTAACGATGGTACTGACAATGTGCGTGAAAAGAAATACAAGAAAATAATGATCGCATGATCACAGAGACTGAAAGTTTCCACTTACTGCATCACCAGTGTAACAGTTACGGCTAACTCTAAAAAAAAACTGCCATCGACTGGCATCGCACAAAAGCTACCTCAGTGCTTTCGACCTTGCGTAACCTGTAAAACATGCACTGAGGTATGCTTGCACATGTAGTATCAAACAAAGGTGGTAGCTAACCTACACAAATGAATTTTGATCGTATGTCACCCGAAAAGGGCCCCTACAGCCATGTAGATCATTGTCAAGAAAAATCATGTCATCATAATTAGTATTCAAACAATCAAGACATGCATACTAATTTTTTTTTTCAACTTGCATTCAAGCTACTTGGCATCCCGGTAAGACATAAAAGATGTTGCCTTGACTTACTGTGTGGGGATTGAGGCGGCTAGACTCTGCAGTGGTGTGTAAGTCATATAGTGGCAATCGTGCCTGCAAAGTATTAAACAACTGCAGAACAGCATGACAGCCGCATAAATCTCTTACATTTTTTGCAGCTTAAGAAATTTTTTAAAGCTCACATGTTGTTCACGGCTCCCGTCAGGTAGCCCTGCTTCCTTTTTATCGTAGGAGAAGCAGGGTCATACGTATAAGTGTCATTTACACACTGCCTTCAATGTCACCAATTACATTCAAAGACTTTGGCCAAACATCCAATGCAGAACATGCAAAACCAACTCTGGAACTGAGCCACAGAACACAAAGAAAAAAAATGCAAGGAATGTGGCTTGTGGATGATAGTTGTGGGAGAGGTAGAGGTTGTCTATGTTGGCAGTGAACCTCAGCTCCTGGCTATGTGGTGGCAAGACTTTTCCCTTTCTGCTACCTCTTCTAATAATAATAAAACAATTTGAAAAATGCTTGCGCTGCTAGAACGCCCCGACAGGCTTTACAACTTGCAGCATATAACCGAAATTTTCAATGGGGTCTGCTTGAAGGTTCATTACATTTCTTTTTATTTACAGGCATGTACAGGCATCTCTACATGCATGCACAAACTCTACATGCACAGGTGCTGAACTCAAAAAGGTTCATTGCTGCAAGACAGGCTGAATGAGTAAACACAGATGAAAGCGATAAACATCTGTCTTGCAACAACAAACCTTTAGTTGCAAGTCAGTGCTTCTTTATCGTAGGTGGGTTGCTAAAACATGTTCACACATCTCTACAGCAGCGATGGCCAGCCAACCAGGCCCACAGATATCAACTTTATGAAATTCTTGAATACCGCACAAAAATATGGATACAACACAATGTAAAATGAACAAAAAAGAAGAGCTGAGGGGCTTTGACATGACAACAACAGACAAGGAAACGTATATAAAGCATAAAGGAAAATAACTGTCATCTTATTTGTAATGTCAACATCACAAGGAGAAGGGAAATGAAAGTGGAGAAAATATAACTTGCCACTGGTGGAAGCTAAAACCAAAACCAATTGAGCTGGAGGCTATTCCACCATCAATTTCACAGAATGTTTATGTGTACTAGATTAGGCTCTTGGAGTGTTCTTGCACGAGTAGCACTGGCTAACACTACCAGGGTGAGATCTAGTACATGCACATACAGGCCCAAGAAAGTTTGTAGAGGGATAGCCATTGCTGCAGCTCTACTGGTAAAGCAATGCAAGCATAATTCAAAGGTTGTGGGTTCGTCTCCCATTAGTGGGAAGCTACCTTTTCATATACTTTCATTTTCCTCCTTATTTTTCCATTTCGATATAAAGCAATTAAATTCATCAATGATTTCCTTTTGTTTCATTGTCTCTTGGCTTTATTATACAAAAAGTATACATTAAAAAACATTAATCTTTGAATTACTCTCCTAGTTGCATCCATTTAATTTTCAAGTTGAGATGCGTATCCTCACTGACCTCTCTAATGTGTTTGAGCAGAGAGACGGCAAAAGTTCAAGGTCGTCCTGTGGTTTGCATCTTTTGATTGCACTTGAAACATTGCCTAATTCCTCCAATATTAACTGACCTAATCTTTCTTTTTCCTTTTCCTCCCCCTTGACTTTGCTTCAGAAGCAATGCTTCCTAACGTATCCAGCCTACGGCTGCCTGCTGAAGCCAGCGATGCTCCTGACTGCGGACTGCTGTGGTGTGCCTCAGAATCCTCAGGAACCAGAACTTCTTGAAACATCGGTGATTCAAGAGATTCCAAAATGTCCTGAGACTGCACAGACTCATGCGACGCCGAAGACAGAGTCGATGCTGGCGCTTGTGACTCTTCACGGTGATGGCGCTTCAAGTGTTGCCAGATCGGAAAACTGGCACATTTTTTGTTAAGATGTCTGCAGCACTTCCCTCCTCACTCGATGGGGGCACTGGTGGAAGGTTGGCGGACATCCTGCATGTGAGCGTAATAAGGTTTGCACATACTGTCAATGTGTAAATAATGTGCCAGTCTGGATGCAAAAATATATGAAGGCTCAAATCCGTCCACATTTGTTTTAGTGTGTGATTTTATTAGAGTACACTGAAGCTCTGAATCAGTTTTGTAGGGACAAAAGTGGCTTGCCTACACAACCAGAATGAACAGTTTCTGCATGCGCGTAAGTGTAGCTTTTGTATCTTTTCTGTTTTTGCTTGTGATGCATTTAAGCAGTTCTTATGAGATCTGCATGCCTAAAGCCTAGTGATTACTTCTACTCAAAACAGTGCATGATATTTGGAATGTTTCAGTTTTGAAATAATTAGCAGGAAGCATTCCACTACATTTACTCAGTAAAACCACTTAATAAATTTCATGTTGAAAGACCTATGCTTGCACTTTCTAAACATAGAGTAGTAGTACTGTTAGGTCTTGCTTTAGCATAAGGCTCTCTCCTGTTCTAGTTTTTCTACTTGAAACGTTCTTGGCTTGTAACTTTGTTTTCCTTTCACTTGTTTGTAAACTTCATCTCATTCTAAACTGTTTTTCTTAACTGAATGTACGTCTAAACAGTGTGAAGCTGTGTACGTAGTAGTCAGTGCATTTGTTGTTTGTATTTAGGAAGTTACGTCTAATAATGTTTGTCTTCTTGCCATCTGCCTTGTAAAGGGTGTTTTGGCCCAGCAAAGCTGACCTTAGCGAGCAAACCCTTCCAGAAGGTTTCTTACACCCAAGCTTTTTTTTGCCTCTTCTCTGGACTTTCCTACCGCTGCTCCTACTGTCTTGCCAAATAGCTCGCCTCATACTGATATTAATGTAGACATTGAACCATTGTCATCCCAGCTGACTACTGGCTACTGTGTTGCACGAGTGACCAGTACTGGACGTAATGCAAATACCAATTAAAATAATGTAACTAGATCGTGGTTTTGGCATGTAAAATTTCAATAATCCTTTTTTGCACAGTGCGAATGTGTTAAACTGGATCATCTAGTCCTTCCTCGGAAATTTTGCTAAGCAGGAACAGTGTTCTCCACAAACATCGTGAAAGCTTCGCTTAAACCAATAACCACAGCACCTGAGATCTGCAGAATAACCACAGGCTGATAATAAGCAAGGACACTGCTGAGCAGACACAAAAAGAATTATCAATTACACAGCTGACTATGTTGTCAGTACTATGGCACATTTATTCCTACAGCATGATGACACTGAATGAATCCCTAAGCAAGCTAGGTAATATTTGAGAGTCTGTGATGATGCACCGATTTGCACACTGCTGGCAAGCAACAAAATGCAAAATTAAAACTGTGCATTGAAGTGCCCAAGGTACACGTGAATATAGCAACATTCAATACTCAGTTAAATACTGGCCATTGACTTGCACGCTGCCTTCTAGGATCAGTGCACAGAATAAAAAAAACTACTTGCATGTTTTGTGTTTTCTTTTTGTGTGTGCATCATGCAAGCCCTTTTCTTTTTATTCATCCTGCTAATTTGTATGTGATATTCTCTGTACTTCTGTCTTATGCTTTATTGTTAGGTTTTTAAGTGCTATTTCACTTGTTATTTTGTACATGTTTTTCTGCCTTCTCTGCTCCCCACTGCAAAGCCAAACTGGCTTTGTGGGTACCTAAATAAATAAATATACAAAGCTATTCTTGTACTGCTTGTATGTCCCCTTACCGGATCACATTTAACGAAATATGCGATAATCGGAGCGGCGATGCAGCACAAATATTTTATCGCCAATTAGACAAAGCTGAATATAATGCATACTGTGCGTCGACTTGCTTGTGTAAGCACTATTTTGAGTCGATTCCCATAAGTGCGGTGCATTGCCAGCTATAATACAAACATACGTACGGCATCGCCGGTCAACGTGGTAAAGGGAAAGCACTAAAATCCCGTGTTTCATTTTTAACACGCCGGCTAAGATGGAAATTTCAAGATCACTTACGGTCTACACTCCATTGTGTAGCGCAGAAACATCATCTGGTCGAAAAACAGCCAGATGACGTCGTTGTGAACGTCGACAGCTGGCACGGCGCGGCTCTTTCCTTTCTGACGTCTTCCCAGGCGCCGAAATTTATTCCCCAGGGACTTCCATCACTTCTGCAACGCTGTGATAACGTCATCTGCACAGATGAAACGCGTTTTCGACATCTGCGAGTCTGCTAATGAGAGAGGCAGCTTATACCAGTGCCACACAGCTAGGCTTTTGATGGCGATCGAGCGCGATCAAATTTCTCGATCACGATCGGTTCTACGCATATTGCGCGGTACAGGCAATCGTGATCATCAAATCCGACCCCGATCGGGCTCGATCGCGATTGAAACTGCTTCGCTATGGCGCCCGTATAAAATTCCGAGCACTCACCTGTTCGGCAGCGTTGGGCCACGACCACCTCGTCAAGTGCTTGTTCTAGTGGCGCTTGTGTTTCGCCTGCTACCAAAGCGCAGGTCGAGCCTCAACGCAGGCGATCAGCGCTTCGTTGTTGATCGCCTCCATAGCCTCTGTGATCTATCGACACGAAACCAGCGGCGACTCCCGGCGTCTCCGCACGATTCTGAAACTTCAACAACCTTTCCGAACCGCCGGAAGTGTATATGCGGCCCACGTGACGTCGGTGCACAAGCTGCCACTTCCGTCGCGTACGCTCAAAATACGCTCAAAATGACGCCCAAGATCAAGACCTCCTTGACGCGCGCGTTTCCTGCGCGTCTGCCCTCTCTAGACGCGTAGGACAGGCGCGTACGGCCTCGCAGACGCGTGACGCGCAGCCAGGCGCGCACGATTGACCGCGTGTGGTTGGGTCTTAAGGGCTGATTTACGCTCGAGCCGCCCATCGCCGCAAGCCATACCGCACGCGTGCGGTCGCGTGAAAAATTGCACGTATCCAGCACTTGTGCACAAATTACCATTTACACTGTGTGCAAAGTGTATACCTTACACATTGTAAACCGAAATTTGTGCACAAGTGTTTGATACGTGCAATCTTTCGCGCGACCGCACGCGTGCGGTGCGGCTTGCGGCGATGGGCGGCTCGAGCGTAAATCGGCCCTTAGGGTTCGAAGGTCGCTACCACCGCAGGACGATCGAAACAGCTGCAGCAGGCTGGGAAAGGCTCACAAGTCAGTAACCCTGCAGGCTGATCGTAACAGAACACCCACCTTTTATGAGCGCACTGTCGAAGAAAACTGGTCAATGTTTAAAAAGAAAGTTAAATGTCTAACAAGAAAATATGTACCGCTGCGGATCATCCTTCACAAACAAAGGTCGTCTTGGTTTAATGTGTCCCTAAGGCACCGTCAGAATCAGAAAAAACGCTTTTTTTTAAAATAAAGTTCATGAATGGTTACGGTGACGGGACCGCATGTCAACAGATCACCCGCAAATATAACGACGCGATTCAGGACGCTGAGCGCATTTTGTTTGGCACTATACCTTACCTGCTTTGCTAAAAGACGACTCCAAAAAGTTCTGGAGTGTTGTTAAGGGTGCACGCCAAAACGTGTTGTCAATAACTGACGACAGTGGCGTTACCGTTTCTCGTTCGCCAAGTTGTTACGTATTCAACGAAGTAGTTTCCAAAACATTTTTAAAGGAGCGTGCTGAGCGCCTGCCAGAATTTTGTGACGCTAACTTTCCTACAATGGATCCTGTAGTAATTGATTATGATGGTATCGTTGGCCTTATTATCAATTTAAATGTTTCGTCATCATCAGGCATCTATGGCGTAGGCGCAATGTTTTTGGAAAGTACGGTTGCTTACTCATCCATTTTTTATGAACTTTTCGCTCAGACATTAAATTCTGGTGTGTTGCTTTATAATTGAAAGGTGGGCAAAGGGGCGCAGTTGTCTAAGTCTCGTGACATTCATTCTGCGCTAAATTATAGGCCAATATCATTGACCAGTGTCCCTTGTTAGATTTTTGAACTCGTCATTTATTCTTACCTGGTTAACTTTCTTGAAGCTAATTCTTTTTTCACATCTCATCAGCACGGTTTCAGAAAGACATTCTCCTGTGAAACACAATTATTTCATTTACTAATGACCTATTAGTAGACCTAGACTTGGGAAGTTATATTGATCGTGTATTCTTAGATTTCGCTAAGGCTTTGGACCTTGTCTCCCATGAACTACTTTATCTTAAGCTCAGTAAACTAAATCTTGACTCTGACATTCTTGCCTGGATAAAGAACATTTTGTTAAACCGACAGCAACTTATAAGCGCTAATGGCTACGATTCTTATCTCTGTCCTGTCTTTTCAGTGATGCCCCAAGGTTCTGTCCTTGGGCCCCTTCTTTTTCTAAGTTACACAAACGATTTACTTATAATAACAATAATTTTATTTCTGCCTCAAAAAATACAGACAGGGGGAGCTGCAGAAAAAGCTCTCGTAAACAGCTCGACTCGGCCGCAGCCCCGAAATACAAAGCAGCAGCGACAGGCAATCGCATCGCTGACATGATGGCTTCATGATAAACAAAAAAAAACAACAACATAGCAAGAACATACGAAGACTAAACAAAATCTTATCTGCACTTACATGTGCAGAAACCAAGTTGCTTCGTCACAAGCAGGATTACACTTTACCATAATCGTCAAATAACATCAAATAACAGCACAAATGACAAAGAATAATGGACACAATAAATATAGAACAAAGAAAACATCCTATATTAAGCATTAACTATACCTAGTGATTCAGTGGCACATTCGTGTGCATACGAATTGCATATGGCACGTATATCTCGTTGAGTACAGGTAAACAAGTTGATGTTAGCAGATTCGTACGCGTTGAGTAGGGAAGGAAGTGTGTGTTGAAGGCGCTCTTTCCCGGTATTGATGCGTGCTGTTGGCCCCAACCAGTTTTCGGGGTGTCTGAAAGGGTAACTCTCTTTATTTTCTTTTAAGTTGGCTAGGTGCCGAATGTTACTTATATTATTTCTTGTTTCTATTTTAAAACGAACGCTGAGCCGATACTGATACAAATTAACAATTTTGATTATACCAGTTTCAAGAAAAAAGTGTTTGGTGATTGTTCCATAATTTGCATTAAAGAGATTGCGAAGAAACTTTTTTTGCAAAATATAAATTTTCTGTAGGCAGGACGTGTTGCAGTGCCCCATACCAGCTCGCAATAGTTAATGTGAGAATAAAATAATGAGTTGTAGAGAAGCAGTTTAATTGGTTTAGGAAGAATGTATCTAATGCAGCCAATTGCGCCAGTTATTCTAGCTAATTGCTTGACAACTTGGTCCACATGTGCTGTCCATGACAGAGTTGAAGAAAATACTACACCAAGACATTTAAAATGGTCCACTATTTCTATTTGTTTGGAGTTAAATAGGATACTTTTGTGAGGAGGAACCAGTTTATTTTTCGTCCTGAAGATTACCGCTTTTGTCTTACCCTCATTAACACGCATATGATTAGATTGGGACCATTTCTCCAGCGAGATCATCGTCGTGTTGCACGATTGTATGAGTTCGTGAATGTCATTTCCGGAGAAAAAAATGCTTGTATCATCTGCATATATTATGAATTTGGCCTTTGGGTTAATGTTTACAATGCCATTAAGGTAAATGTTGAAAAGTAGTGGTCCTAATATACTGCCTTGTGGGACACCAGAATAAACAGGTTTTACTTCTGAATATGCATTATGTATGTTAACCGTTTTACAGGCTTTATCTGAATGTCATCAATATCTCGGCATCTACTATTTTTTAGGCTGAGTATAACAGTTAGTATTTCATCCGTTGTCACAGGATCTAAAAATATTGTACTATCATTATGAAAGTTTATGTGCTCATATATTTCCGACAACGACCCATTAGTTTTTCTATTTGTAAAATAATTATAGAAGGCGTTTGCGAGTTCAGTTCCCATTAGCTCTTTACCACCAATATTTAAATTATGCACATGGTTTTTTGACTGAAAACGATGTAGCAGTGAGTTTAGACGGGTCCAAATCACATCATGGTGGCCCTTCTTCACGTCTAAATATGTGGAGTAATATTCCGTTCGAGCTGATCGCAGTGTCTTCGTTAACCTATTTCGAAACTGTTTATATAAATGCAGATCTTCTGCCGTACGTGTCATTATAAACCTTCTGTATAGCTTATTTTTATACTTAATTGACCTTTTTTTTTTCAAAATGACCCACCGTGGTTGCTCAGTGGCTATGGTGTTGGGCTGCTGAGCACGAGGTCGCGGGATCGAATCCCGGCCACGGTGGCCGCATTTCGATGAAGGCGAAATGCGAAAACACCCGTGTACTTAGATTTAGGTGCACGTTAAAGAACCCCAGGTGGTCGAAATTTCCGGAGTCCTCCACTACGGCGTGCCTCATAATCCGAAAGTGGTTTGGGCACGTAAAGCCCCATAATTATTATTATTTGGATGGATGGATGGATGGATGGATGGATGGATGGATGGATGGATGTTATGAGCGTCCCCTTTGGAACGGGGCGGTGGGTTGCGCCACCAAGCTCTTGCTACTATACTGCCTAATATTCTACATCGGTTAAACAATGAAAAAAGACAAAAAAAACACTATGAACTACCACGCCCAAATTTTCTGATCCCCTATTGCGAACTGTGTTTTTGTACGTCTACGTCTTTTGTCGTTTCCCTACTTTTCTTCCACCAATCCTCCAGTCGCCTCTTACTAATGTCTATTGCGGACATGTTTGCTTTACCACTGTTCCCTCTGAACCCAAGGGCTTCAAGGAGGCCAGTGGTGCCTAAATCGACCGCTGGGTAGACGTCTTCACATTCTAATAAAACATGCTCCGTAGTATTTTTCAAGATGGGAGAGCGCCTCTAGCGGCGAGAGCCGAAAGCAAATACGGTGGCTCTCGGTTGACGCGGCGGCGTGACAGTCTTTGTTGCTTTGCGTTGTGCTGTGACTGTAGTGTGGGAGAATTGTGAAGTTGCTGCTGTTTAAAGTTTTACATATACGCAGTACGCTTGCATCGTCACCGCTGATTTTCGCAACCACCTGTCGACTCTTGCGAAGCTTTCTTCGACATGTTTTCTATTGAAGACTTCAAGAAACTTCACGACTCCGGCGGTCAATGGAGCTGCGATTTGGAGTTGGTGCCGCCAGTGACTGACAACATGATCGACAGCCATTTCGGCGAGTCGCACCGGCAGCTGCATAAAGGCTGGATGTTCAAAGAGGAAAGGTACATTCGCCGGATCGAGTATCTGATGTGCGGACAACCAACAGGGACCGAACTTGTGTTGCGCAGCATATGTTTGTGCTCGATGAAAGCTGGCCACTACAAGCAAGTCGTAGCGCTAGGTAAAGGCGGAGCAGGGGCCGTCGTCCAAGCATACTGCGTTTGCGTTGCTGGGTAAGTACATTCTTTAGAGACGTGAAATGCTGTGCACGAATGTGCTGTCCGCCCTTATGATATAAGACTGAACGACGATGTGGAAAACGGTGTCCTAACAACGGTGTGTTCGCGAGGTGGCGGCGCGGTCACCGTCTCTACGTGCAAACACCGCTATGGCTCGCTGTCGGGAAACATTCATTTTTCGTTTACAAAGTGAGTCGAGCCGCAGGCTGCGGGCGATGCGTGCCGTAAAAGCATTCACATGTCACTGGTTCGGGCCTATATGACCTTGCGAAGAGTAGTTCGCGGTGAATAGTTCTGGCGATTATTTGATGTTCTACCGTATTTACGCAAAAAAAAAAAGATCCCGACCGTGCATAAACCGTTTAAGCTATCTATATCATGCACGGATAACCGCGCCTTCGAGAACCTTGCCCGTGCAGCTAGAAAAGAAAAAGAATTAAAATCAATGTACGCTCGCACTTCAACGTAGTGCAGCGAGTCCGCGTTTCTTAAATATATATTCTGTAACGAACATTAGCTTTCTCTTTCCGTTTGTTTTTCCCACTCACAGGAGCATTTAACAGGCATCTAAATGTGAATACTTTTTTTTTTCTGTTCTGATTTTCCTAGTCAAAGCCAAAGGTACCAGCATATAGCTGCATTGCTGTTTGCCATTCGAAGTATCCAGAGGCCGTCTTGTACGAGTGTCCCGTGAAGATGGATGGCACTAACACAAGGTAAGGTAAATGTTTTCGTTCAGAGCACAGTTCAAGTTAATCAGGTAAAATGCAGCGAACAGAATAAGGAGGTACGTATGTGGTAGAACACAGGACGATGTGACAAATGACTTCAAAAGGAGCTTTGGTCTGGTATCTACACTCTTCCTTGTAAGGGTACCTTAATGTAGAATGTAAGCATGCTGATAGAGAAACACTATATTTGAAGAGAGGTGAGCTAGCATGCTGATCGGATTCGCAGGAGTTTGCAGTGTCCATCATTAGTGCAAAATAACCGCATGCGTAATCAAATGTCAAAATAGATCTTGGCCAGTAATCTTTATAGCACATGTGTATGAACTGTATACAAGTCCCCGCATTTTGTTATTTTCAGGACAAAACCATTTGCTGACTAAACCCTTGGCGGACATCACCTTTAAGAAACATGTAATTAACAAGACGGTGCCCGTTAAGGCTAAGCGACAACTTCCTCCTCATTTGAGAACAGCTGGGCAGTCTGGGCTGTTGAAGTTTAGGGTTGCGATTGCCACACATGCACCTGAGCTGGTGTGGAACCGTTACACAGAGAGGCCAGCACCAGCCCCATCAACGACACAGAGGGCATGAATTCGCAGAAGTGCCTCACATTGATCAATGAATATTTCAAGGAGGAGGTGTCGCTCACAGCTACCGAAAGGGCGGATATCTGTGCAAAGACCGTAGGCCAGAATAAGAACCCTGCATGGTTCACAGAAAGAACCGGAAAGCTAACTGCTTCAAAGTTCCGCAGGATACTGCACTGCCTGAAGCCAGAAGGGCTTGTTAAAGAAATACTTTACCCTCGCAAAGAAATAATGAAGAATGGTGACCCCAGGCTCTACGGAATACAAAATGAAGCAAAATCAGTTGAAAAATATCTAGAATTCATGCAGCTATATGAAAAAATATAGATGTCCTGGAAACAGGATTGCATATTCATGAATTGCATTCTTTCATTGCCGCATCGCCCGATCGCCTTGTGAGAGATGGCAGTGAGGATGGGCTTCTAGAAGGCAAGTGCCCCGCTTCGAAAGCTGGCCAAAGAGTTGTTGATGCCTGCTCTGACAAAGGTTTCTGCTTGGCAGTAACTAATGGTGAGGTCACCCTGAAAAAAGACCATTATTATTACTACCAAGTACAAGGACAGATGGGAGTCGCGAAGAAGCCATGGTGCGACTTTGTAGTCTTCACAGACCATGCTGACCTTCAAGACTCCATATCAGTGGAGCGTATATATTTTGACGCAGAAATTTGAAAAGACATACTTCAGGGCCTGGTGTACTTTTATAAGGCTGCTCTAATTCCAGAACTCATGACACGACGTATCCGATGCCTTGGATTTCTTTACACTACAGGTGCAGGCTACGTGTCCTACAAGAAGTATGCTGTGGGGTTTTATGTAGTTGACCATTGTGGTGAGAACAATCTGAAAATGACTATCACAAGGCTGACGCACACATAGTGCGTTCCTTTGCATCATAAAGCTTTAGTGAATGACGACACCCTTTAAGTGCTCTGAATAAATATACCGCATGCTTTCGTGTTCTATTACATGGTGTCTGTCTCCACTTCCTTCCCATTATTTAATAGTGGTCGCCTAAAGTTTGAGAGAAATGCACATGTTGTGAAAATTGCGTCTGCTATGTCTACATGTTTATAGGTAAGGGTCTGTCCAATAAATGGAACTCCTTGATTCTTCTTATGACCCTTTCAATGTGCACCCGTGCACTTGCAACATGCTTTGTGGCTTCAAAATACTTGGCACTCATCTGCGCTTCTCCAGGAATACGAAATGGAGGCATATGAAAGACAACACCACGTGGCAGAAGGTCATCTACCTTGAATCCCTTGTCAACTATGATGCCATCTCTTTTTTATTCGAATAGATCAAGTACTCCAGACTGTTGCACAATAGATCTGTCACTGGTACTTCCCCCATATAATGGCGACACAAAGCTAACATAGCAGTCAGGTGTTGCGCCTACAACACATTTCATTGTGTTTGTGAACTTGTAGTGGGAGAAAGTTCATCTCTGGGCAGTTAAGCTTGGGGGCTTTTGTATACGGATTTCTGTTGTGTCAAGTATTATACGTGTGTTTGGGTACCGTCTAAAATGAAGTGGCATGTGCTGTTGTACTTCAGGAAGTGTGGGAAAGCTAGTTATTTCAGTGAGAACCTTCTGCAATATAAGTACCCATTCTGAAAATGTACGACTGAATGATGGCATTGAAATTAAAAAATTGCGAGCAATCTCTCGTGTGGCCATACCTGTCCTTAAGCGAACCAGTACTGCATACATCTGCTCGGCAGCACTGAGTGACCTGCTCTTTATGTCTATTGCAAACCGAGGGTTATTTTTCAAAACTAAATTTAGTATATCCTAAAACACTTGCACAGAAGGCAATCCTGTGTAATATAACATATGCTCAGTACCTTGCATGTTATCGAGGCACAGTGTTGTAGCCTTCAGCTCGTAGTAATGTGCTTTCCACTGTATTGTTTGTTCCTCAGCAGCTTTTAGCTGTACTTCTAGCTTTTGCACCTTCTTTCTTTCTGCACTTAATTGGCTTTCAAGCAGCATAATACGCTCTAGAGAGAAATTATTCGCCTTACAGCTCTTTTCGTGTTCAGCTGGTACGCTATGCAATACCGCACTATCTTCACAGGTCGTAGAGCCTAATGCATTGCACTTGCTGCTCTGCTTAATGGTGTTCCTTGACAAAGAGGTGGAGTAGATGCCCCGGCAACTGGTTGACAATCCTGTGGTGTCCTATTTTGCCCTGCTGCTATACTCGGTGGGGTCCTCTGTTCAACAGCTGATGTGGTTGCACCGCTGCTGGCTTGGCCACTTGCATTTGCCAGTCTTGAAGCTGATAAATAACATTAAAAATATATTTCACGACAGTGTAACAATGTGCGATTTAAGATTAATAAAATAGGCGAAACATCAAATATAAGAACTCTGTACTACTCATAAATAAGTGACCACTTAACCTCCCTTTGCTAGAGAAAGACGCATTAAAAATGGGTTGGTGTTTAGAGAAGGGAGCATCTAGCTGCCGATACCGTAACTGACTCGCCCAAGACGAAAGCGCGAGTTATTTTGCGGCAGAAAGAGCAATCGAAATTCGCTATTCAAGAAGCTTCACTCGCAAACACTGCACGATGCTGCTTAGCATCGGCAATCGCACGACAGCCGGCGTATTCAGCATTACGCGGGTGATTTCATGATAATGAAAGATAATATCAAGTGCCGAATACAAAATGAAAAAAGATTATACTGCAAGGTCGTAAATGCTGACAGTTGACGAATCTCAGACAGCGTCACACACAGCCTATACCTTGCCGTTTCTTCACTCTGTCAAAGCGAGCGATTGACCCAGGGCATCTCATTGGCGTGTGCTTGAAAACCGATGGTAGGTAGTCCGGGTGGGGCATAAAGCGTGAGGGCGCTCCTGAAATAAAAATATGACGGTTAAACATCTTGAGTGTTTCTGTTATTAACGCGTGTACGACACAGGTTACACTGCGCTAACACAACCGAAACTGCGTACTAAACAAATGCACGATCGCCGACCTGCCACGGTCCCGCTCGGAAAGAGCTCGAAGTTACACTTATGCGCTCAACAGACACGCTGTTCATCAAGTAATAAGGAATATCAAGTCACTGTTTCTTTACCTGTTACGAAGTGATTGCTGCAGACGCTAGAGTTCGCTGTCGGTTCCCACGGCGATCCGTCGGCGTTGACGCGATGTATTGCTTGCACCCATTTCTTTCGTCTCGTTGCTTGAAGCGTCGCGGCAGGAAATCTAAAAAATCGCACGTTTGGAGGCTTTCCGCTGGCATTACTGCAGCCTACGGCAGCACATCGCTGTGGCATCGCAAAAAAAAAAAAAAAAGCTATGATCCGGCCTCCAAGGAGCAGCGCGGCCAACACGGAGAGCCCGTACTTTCGTTCTTTGGCGGATGTCACCAAAAATGTTTCGGGCGCTCGCCGCTAGTGTCGCTGTCAGAGTACTTACGGTGCGCATGCGCACAAGGCAGCCATGAAAAAGGCCCATTTCATTCCGCAACTCAGGGGTGATCCACGGTTTCCGAATTTTTCGAGATTGTTTACATGTTTTAAAGGGAAAGTAGGAGTGGTATAGCTCTTTAAAGAGATCAATAAACTTATCATAGGCTTCATTGGCATTATTAAGGCAAGCAATATGCGTAAAATCAACTTGCTTAACAGCATCCCGAAAATTATCAAGAGTAACACTGGTTATACGTTGGTGTGTAACACCTTTTGGCTGTTTTAGTGTTTGGGTTACCGTCTCAATGCACAAGAACACTGGTAGATGGTCACTGATAGGGCATGATAAAGCACAGGTTTCGAATTTAGGATGGGAGAAATTAGTAATGAACAAATCTAAAGTAGACTGACTTTCAACTGTTCTTCTAGTAGGTGTTTCCAGCACATTCATAAAACCATTCGAAGCCAATAACATCTTAATTTCTCTAGTACAATGATTATCACTGCTCAAATCGATGTTGAAATCACCTCCAGCAACAAGCGTGTAACCATCGTCTGCTACATAACACAAGAAATTGTCGTAGAATTTAAAAAAAGAAGCTACACTTCCGCTTGGTGGGCGGTAACAGACAGAGTAAAGAAATTTACCCAAACACAATGACATTATCTCATAATCCGGTGTAATTGTACTGAATGGGCTCAAAATTTCACAATTTTCATTCGCATCCAGCAGTAGTGCTACACCCCGCCACGACCAACAGGTCTGTTAAGGTAGCATGATCTATAATTTGCCATTCTATAGACATTATCTGCGCTAGTGCTCCATGTTTCACTCAACATTATCACAGAGAACTTGAATTGAAATTCACTGAAGAATTCTTCTAACAATTCTGCTTTATTTTTCACTGATCGTGCATTGATATGTACCGCTTTAATGGATGCAGATGAAAAAGACGAAGCAATGCGGTTCAGGTCATTTGGAAGGTGATACGGACACTTTATCATTTTTTCTTCCTTTACGTACTGTGCTTACGTAGTACTTATTTAAGATCGTCCAGGTCGTTTGCTCCTTTGATATGAATTACATTCATTCCTTCATCTTTGCGGACGAGGATCTTCCCATTCGTACGCCAGACAAAACGATAACCGCTATCTTTTGCCCTTTCTTTCGCAGTTCGAAGAAAGTCTCTGTTATATCGAGTCATGTTTTCCTGGATGATGATGCGCGGTTCACCATTTTTGGCAACAGATTGTGTTAATTCCTCTATTGGGCTTTTTGCTGACGACTGTGTTGTATATCGTATGATTTCCTCTGATATTGACACATCACTACTACAGACTAACCTTAACAATATGTCTGATTGGTGTAACACATGGAAAATGAAACTCAACGCAACCAAGTGCAAACTAACGAAAATTTCTCGTAAACTTTTCACTAACGCTTGTGGATATAACATAAATGGTTCCCCTCTCAAAGAAATGACTGCTTACATATACGTAGGGGTCCACATCCATTCTAACCTGTCTTGGCAACCACACATTAATTATGTTGTCAGTAATGCCAACAGCATGCTTCGATACCTGCGCCGTAGATGTTCAATGGCCTTTCGTGTGAGATTCGAAGTTATAACGTGAGAACGACTGAAGAAACCGTAAGAAATGGACGCAGCGTGAAATCAGGGAGAAGGAAACTTGGCATAGGACAAACCAAGATGTATGCACTGAAACATAAGCAGGGTAATATCATCAGTAATCTCGAAAGTATAGTAAAAGCAGCGGAAGAATCCTATACTGACCTGTACAGTACCCAGAGGACTCGGGATAACTCTATCCGAAACAACAATGAAAGGATACAGAAACTCTTCCTATAACTAGCGATGAGGTCACAAGGGCCTTGTAAGACATGGAACGGGGAAAAACGGCAGGAGAAGATGGAATAACAGTCCATTTAATCAAAGATGGAGGAGACATAAGACTTGGAAAATTGGCGGCTCTTGATACGAAGTGTCTATTGACTGCAATCGTCCGAGAAAAGTGGAAGAATGCATTCATTATACTAATTCACAAAAAGGGAGACCTTAAAGAATTGAAAAATTATAGGCCCATTGGCTTACTCCCAGTATTCTATAAAATATTCACCAAAATAACCTCCAATAGAATAAGGGTAACACTAGACTTTAGTCAACCAAGGGAACAGGCTGGCTTCAGGAAGAGATACCCTACAATGGATAACATCCATGTCATTACCCAGGTTATCGAGCAATCCGCAGAGTACAATACGCTTCTCTATATGGCTTTTATAGATTACGAACAGGCATTTGATTCAGTAGAGTCACCAGTAGTCATAGAGGCATACGTAATCAAGGAATACAGACCGCTTACTTAAATATCTTGGGAAATATCAACAGAGATTCCACAGCTACCTTAGTTATCCACAAGAAAACTAGAAAGCTATCTATAAAGAAAGGGGTAAGACAAGGAGACACAATCTCTCCAATGGTATTCACTGCGTGCTTGGAAGAAGTATTCAAGCTGTTAAACTAGGAATGCTTAGGAGTAAGGATCGACGGCGAATACCTCAGCAAGCTTCGGTTTGCCGATGACATTGTTCTATTCAGCAACACTGCAGACGAGTTATAACGAATGATCGAGGACCTTAACAGAGAGAGCGTGAGAGTGGGGTTGAAGATTAGTATGCAGAAGACAAAGGTAATGATGAATAGCCGGGCAAGAGAACAAGAGTTCAAGATCGCAAGTCAGCCTCTAGAGTGTGTGAAGGAGTGCCTAGGTCAATTATTCACAGGGAACCCTGATCATGAGAAGGAAATTCATATAAGAATAAAAATGGGTTGGATCGCATACAGCAGACATTGTCAACTCCTGACTGGAAGCTTACCGTTATAATTGCAAAGGAAGGTGTACAATCAGTGCATTTTACCAGTGCTGACATATGGGGCTGAGTCTTGGGGACTGGCAAATAAGCTCGAGAACAAGTTAAAGACCGTGCAAAGAACGATAGAACGAAGATTGCTAGGCATAATGTGAAGAGACAGAAAGAGAGCAGTTTGGATCCGAGAGAAAACGGGTATAGCGGATATTCTAATCGACATTAAACGAAAAAAATGTAGCTGGGCAGGGCATGTAATGCGCCGGTTGGATAACAGTTGGACCATTAGGGTTACAGAATGGGTACCAAGAGAAGGGAAATGCAGTCGAGGACAGCAGGAGACAAGGTGGAGCGATGAAATTAGGAAATTCGCGGGCGCTAGTTGGAATCGCTTGGCGCCGGACAGGGGTAACTGGAGATCGCAGGGAGAGGCCTTCGTCCTGCAGTGGACATAAAACAGGCTGATGATGAAGGAGATGATGATGATGAAATGATAAATTAATGGAGATGAAAGTGGATGAAAAGCCAACTGGCCACACATGGCACAGACGGTTCCTGCAATGAGACAAACGCGTACACAGGAGAACACGTGGAAAGTATGAGCCCTGGACTTGCAAGGGAAGATACTGAAGGTATAGTGTTCGGTCTGACCACTTACATTGCGTACGCGTCTTTATGTGTCGTAGGCTTCCGGTTGAAAAATTTGCGCCAACATAGGCCAGCAAAATTCTGTTCTAAAAGCTGGCGTTGAGCACAAGAGCGTGAGCCCTTTTACAAGAATATTGCAGAGTGCTACATCTAAGGTTTTGAGTACACCACATCACTAAGAATACTAAACGAGTGAATTGCAAAGGAAAAACGTGAACTCTGCTTTCAAGATTGTAATATTTAAAAAAAATGAATGAACGCAGAATCTGAGTTACAAACTTAGCTTGTGTAGTCAACCATTATGCATTGTGAAGGTTTGTATATCAATTGTAGATGTTTTCTGCTGTTCCTATGCCTGTGTAGCATTTCTGTCTGATGATTCAGCTGTCATGTGTGTCACAATAAGAAGTTCTAGATGGGATGGATGAGTGGCATCAATTTTTCTGAGCACATATAAAATATAGAAAAATGTACACAGTGACGATCATGACGCAAGCTCTGGCTTCAGCAAATGACTCTATCACGTTGTTCACGATGTTTAACACACCGCTTGCGGTGCCTGTTCAATTTCAACCTGTTCAGTAACGTCGTGTATTAAAATAGAGAGTAATTGCCGCATTTGTACGTAAATAACGCGACTACGAATATATCTCTCAGAAAAAGAAAAAAAATTGCTTATTATAGAAATTACCATACCAGCAGGAATCATTACTACAAAAATAGGGAACAACGCAAGAAAGCGGATGCCCGCAAGGCTTTATTCATCGTTACTTCGAACTGTCGTAGCAACATGAAGTGAAAGGGCGGGTGCTGGATTTATCCCTATCGGCGAGAACGACGCTCTCGTCCGTAACATCGACCAAGGTTATTGGACAAACATCCCTTAAGAAATTCCCGCTACGCAATTGAACACGGCCAAGCCTAACGAGGATTGCGCAGTGATGCACCGTGTGACTTCGAAAACCGTTCACTTGAGGTGCCGCAGAGCAGCGCCTATCGTATATTTCCCGTCAGTCGGTGAGTAAACAGTGATGCGCACTCACCTTGCACTCGCTTAATATGTATGGCGAGACCGTTCATAATTTAACCAAGCGTGCAAGTGCGATTGGCGAAGCGCCCCGCCAATATATTTTCTCAAAGCGTGCGACAATAAATCGACGCAGGAATATTTTTTATCGGCAACAGCAACATGCATGTGCGGGCTGATGCAACTTCTTAGAGGTTTTTTTTTTTATTTTTCATCACGGGACCATAAGCAGAGGAAGAGCAGCGGGTATCCCACGGCCGCCTATGCTGGAGCTGCGCTCTTTTGCATTTAGCAAATGGCCGCCGCAGTGTTCATTCACTTCAGTATGCATCGGCTGGGACTGCCATTCCAGCAGTTTTATATAACCTCCTTGGAGTGGGGGGGGGGGGGGGGGGGGAGCGTTATGGGAGCAGCGATTGAAGCGCGACTACGTGAGGAGGGAACAAAATATTGACGAAAAAACAGTTTTTAATCAAAAGATACAGTTTGATTTCATTCGACGAAAATAAAATTCCTAATCAATGTTACACTGGTGCAGCGAGGAAAGAAAATGCAGCTGAGTTTACTTTATAAATAACAATAAATACTGCTTTTTCAGCGCCCGCTATAAGAGGGGGTATTCGCGCCCCCATTAATTGCGATACAATTATTGGCCTAGAATATTTCTAGGTCATTCTAATATAAAGCAGCTTTTGAAGTGTGCAGAAAGGCACGTTTGGGAAGTCCACCGGCTACTGTAAGCCCCTCTCACACGTTGTGTTGTTTTGCTCGTCAATGTTTGTCTGAATTGTGGCAGTGCGGTGTTTGCAAGCTCTTTCATCGTAGATCTACGTGTTCAGTTGAACGTAATAAGTTACAACCACCAAATAATTGTTTAATTTATCTGCCTTCCATCGGCTGCGCTAGCTGACGAGCTTGGCGTGCGACGATGCGACCAGTATTCAAGACTCAAAGCTATCTTTGGCCTACAAAGAAACTAGCTTCTGTGCATTGATGAGATTCTGAGGAATGTATGACTGACGTTTTGCTGCATCAATATAATAGCTCTAAACGACCATCGAGTCGAATTGCGGAAAATTTGAAAATGCAACTCTAATGAAAAGCCACGAAAACAAATTGACGTCATTTCTGTCCATACCGGCTATGGCGTTACAATATTTTTTATTCCGCCGGAGGTGTTCGTTTGTCGACAGATGGCGCTTAGTCCCATGAAACGCCGATAAGCTGCCAGGTTTTGAACGTATTGGCTTCCATGGAAGCTTGGCTACCGGCTAGATATACCTTGAGATCGGCATGGAAATCAATCTATTTGTTTCGGAGCTGTCACATGCGTATCTGCTCCTAGTTCAAGATTTGAAAGCATCAAATCTTTTGCTTGCGCTCTGTTCGCGGCAATTATTATTTAACAGTTCTCACAGAGAGGATTTTATGCCCTGTATGGATTGGGGTCGGGCATGAAATAAGTAGTAGCTGGCGTACGCCGTCGTCCGACTCAGCCACACTGAGGACGTTGTTGAAGGGAGGGACTTGTTCTCATCGAGAACAAGGAACATCGGATTTATTTACCATAGCTACATGAAAGGTGGAGAGCGTTACATTTCATCATGTCATCGTAGTCGATCCGCCTTTGAGGGGGAAGGTTCACACACTCACTTCAGCACTTTGGTTTCACTGAACACACCGAGAAGAGTGGGTCGTAGTAGACAGGAGTTGATACGCTTCACCCGAGCAGGCACCTCTTGATTCCAGAGCTGAACCCGCTGCTAGCCGCCGCATCTGTCAATTGACTTTGATGACTTCTGGGGTCTATGAGAAACTACGGCAAAATCCCCTTTTCCCGGAGTTGCCTTGCTCCAAGTAGACGTGAAGGCGACAGCGAATAAACCAAAAATACACGGTCGTGCCTAGACTCGCTGGTGCCGGGAAAGGTTCAAAGGTAGCTTCTCCGAAGATAGCTACTCCCGCAGGTAAATCGAAACAATTGCAGCGGGCCATGAGAGGTTTGCAATTCAGTACCCCTGAAGGCCGATCGTAACAGCTCCGCCATTGCCCGGAAAATCTCGACTGGCCAGTGCTGATAACCGCTGGGCAGGAAGATAATGGCTGGTGGCAAAGGGGGAATGCCTTGGCTTGCAGGGACCAGCTGTGAAATGATGACAACGCCAAAAAACATCCAACAATGGACAGGCAACTGCAAAGCGAACCCCACAACATGGTTTTGTGCCGAGATGGCGTATCTTGGATCCCACTCTAGACCCGCTAGGCTTCAAAGAAAATATAAGGGCAGAAACAACAAATGCTGCACTTCGCTACGCCAATTTTTGAAGTAATTTCGTGCTGACAAATTCAGCAATCATGGATGGAGTCCTGCAAAATGAGAGGGGACCTTCTTGGCTTAACAAAATTAACAATACCAACTCCAAAATTTAGGCGGGATCCGGAAACGAAGAATTCAAATAAGCCTGCTCAAACCATCCACATTGCTATGCAACTTTCCCTTTTTATAACTAACGGAGAAGTTGTACTCTTGGAGAGTGAGGCTCCATCGGAGCAAGCGGCCATTTTTGTATGACATTTGATTGAGCCACGTCAGAGGACAGTGGTCGGTCTTGAAGATGAACGTCGCTCCGTACAAGTAACACGACAACTTCTGGGCTGCCCAAACTAAACAAGCGCATTCCTTCTCTGAAGTGCTGTAGGCTTCCTCTCTTACAGTTAGTTTACGGCTGGCATAGAGGATAGGATGTTTCTCATTATCGTCGCCGACCAAAGTACCACGCCCGTATACCCATGTCGCTTTCGTCAGACTGAAATAAGAATTTTTTTTTGTGTAGTCTGGCGCGTGAAGCACAGGACGAGAAACCAAAATCGTTTTCAAACTTTGGAAAGCATTCTCTTTGTCCTTATCCCAGTGTACGTTACTCGGTGCTCCCTTTCGGAGGGCGTCCGATAAAGGACTTGCTATTTGCGAGTAATTCGCAATGTACCGTTGATAGTACCCCACAAGTCCCAAAAATGAACGAATGTCTGTCTTCGTCCGCGGTTGTGAAAATTCTCCAATCGCAGCTATTTTCAGCTCGACCCGCCGTCTCGTGTCCTGACTGACAACATGGCTCAGGTAAGTAACCTGCGAGCAGCCAAACTTACACTTTTCCGCCTTCATCGTTAAGCCTGCTTCCCTCAACCGTGAGAACACCTGTTGGAGGTGCGATACGAGCTCTTCCAGCTGTCCGAAAAAATTGCTACGTCATAAAGATATGGCAAGGCGAACTCCTGCATTACTTTAGGACAATATCCATTAACTTATAGAAGCTAAACGGCGCATTGTTCAGCCCGAAGCTGAGTGCGAGAGGGCGAAAAGTGCCTACAGGTGAGATGAATGCGGCATAGCGGCTGGCACTTTCTGAAAGGGGGACTTGCCAGTACCTCCCCACGAGATCTATAGTTGAAATGTATTTAGCAGCACTAACTCTTTCAATTCGTTCGTCAATGTTGGGTATCGGATACAGCTGATCCTTAGTGATGGCATTTAACTTCCTGTAGTCAACACACGGACGAGGGTCCTTGTCCTTGGGTTTCTACCAGTATTACCGGTGACGTGTACTCACTCTCAGCGGGCTCAATAACTCCCAACTCTAGCATACGCTATATCTCTGCCTCCATAATTTCTCTCTGTCGTGGAGACACCCTGTATGGCTTTGATCTTACGGGTTCGGTTGATGTCAGCTCAATTTCATGCGTTATTAGTTCAGTTCTACCTGGCCGATCGCTGAATCTGTCGATATATTCCCCTAACAGCCCTCTTAGCTCATCTAGCTGCTCGGGTCTTAAAGCGTGCGAGCTTACCGAATGTTTTACTACTTCTTCTAGGCCAATTTCAGAGTTGGAGGCCGCCTTATACTCCTTAAACTTGGTACCAGTGCCATCCTGCTCTTTGATGACATAGTTAACGACTCCGCTCCGTTCTACATACGCCTTCATCAAATTGCAGTGATATATCCTCACCTCCTTCCTGCGACCGGGCATTTTCAGAGCATAGTTAGTATCTGAAAGTTTGTGCAGCATTTTAACGGGTCCGTCCCAGTGAACTTCAAGCTTCTTCTTTCTTGAAGGTTTAAGGATCATTCCCTGGTTTCCAGCGTTAAACGTACGAAGCCTCGCATTCTTGTCGTCATAGAATTTGGCGTTCTTTTGAGCTACTCCCGTGTTTCTTTCGACTAGTTCTTGGGTTGCACTCAGCCGTTATAGCAGATTTAGGCCCAAACAATGAAACGTTCCTTTCCTTCGAGCGCTTCCTAACCTTACGTGAGGCCTCCTTACAGCGAAGGACCGATGGAGGAAGCAAGCGTACTCTGAAAGCTCCCTTCACCCGTCCTCACGTAAGGAGCGGTTGCCGCCATGCCTGGGTTCGAGATTATCTCTTAAAAGCTGTAGGCGAACACCAGAACACCGCTATTCAATAAAAAAGGTTGTATCGTCACACAATCTTTAAGTTGATGAGCTAATATAGAGAAGCGTGGACGCTTTTTTCTAGTTTTGTTTATTAAACCTAAAGAAGTAGCGTGTTACGGTGCAAAACTTGATGTGATCCAGCAACGCTGGTACGCCGGCGTCGTGCAACGCCTAGCAACGCTTCCATGCCGCACGCGTGACTGAAACGAACGTGCCTGGCAAAACGTACCGTGCTCGCGCTTCTCCGAAGGTGGGCGACAGCACGCACGCGCAAGCAAACGTCACGTGGTTAAGCAGTGAGGCGAAGCGCTCGTTCAGGGCCAGGAGCAGCGTAAGGACGCATGAAGGTAGCTTGGTCCAAACAATAAAACGTTCCTTTTAGGTGTGTGCGAATATTGAAATTTTCGATTACGAATGCAATACGAATAAGGCGAAGAACTCTCTTCGAATATCGAATCGAATATCGAATACATGTGTAGTATTAAAAAATTGCAAGAGAGGTAACAATAGCTTTATTACCCTTTTAAAAGTAACATTGCATTTTACAAGGTTGCTTCAAATTAAAGAGGTACTCAATTATAGATAATGGACTCAGGTAATGCCCTCAGTCAGGTAAAACGCTTGTTACAGATTGTCGTGAAGGAAAATTAACTGCTCAATATGGCCAGAAAGTAAACGCTCTCTATGCACTGTCACATTTCTACCGGTAGAAAAGACTCTTTCACTAGGAACTGAAGTGGCAGGGATCGCCAAGTACTTCCGGGCGAGTGCACTTAAAAGCGGGTACCTGAAGCGGCCAATGGACTGCCACCACTCACAAGGATTCATGCCCCTTTCCAGAAGAGGCTTTTGCGCGTAGTCTGTAACTTCCCCCTCAGGGGCATATGCCAAATGTGTCTTCTCTTTGTTCATCACTAGATCGTCAAAAGCATTCCATACACTCGATGCCACCAGTGGACACGAAGTCGACGCTGTCACGGCGGTGTCCCCACGGTGTTCCACGACGGCTTCCTGGAGCTCCCTTGTCACAAGGTTTTTCAGCCAGATCATCTGACCTGATGAACTGTGGCCATAAAGCGCGGATCAAGAAACATGCCTAGGCTGGCCACTTCATCAAATTTCCACTCCGCACAAAGAGCCTTGATACATTTTGAATCAATGTTAGCAAACCCTGAGTTGCCTTTGCAACCTTCAAGGCAATGGGGCATTCCAAAAATAATTGGAATTATAAAGCTTGGTGAAAAAGAACCCGAAACTGATCATGTCTCAAATGCCTGAAGCAGATAGACTGAAACAGAGCATACAGATAATGAGCGGATCATGCGAAGTTCTTAGTTAATAAACATGTTCTTAGGAGAATGCGGAGCAAGCATACAATTGGTTAATTGCTCAATTATTCGCAGTCTATCCGAATATTCGCCGTTTCCACCGTTATTCGGCCGTCCTCGGATATTCGTGAATTTCCGAACATGCATTTATCGAATCGAATACGCTTCGAATATGGAAAATATTCGATTCGTATTCGAAATTCCGAATATTCGCACACCCCTAGTTCCTTTCCTTAGAGCGCTTCCTAACCTTACGTGAGGCCTCCTTACAGCGAAGGACCGATGGAGGAAGCAAGCGTACTCTGAAAGCTCCCTTCACCCGTCCTCACCTAAGGAGCGGTTGCCGCGTGCCTGAGTTCGAGATTATCTCTTCAAATCTTTCCGCGAACACCATTATTCTATAAGAAATGTTGTATCGTCGCACAATCTTTAAATTGAATAGCTAATATAGAGAAGCGTGGACGCTTTCTTCTAGTTTCGTTCACTAAAGTTAAAAAAAAGTTGCGCATTACAGTGCAAAACTTGATGTGCTCCAGCAACGCTGGCACGCCGGCGTCTTGCAACGCCTAGCAACGCCTAGCAATGCTTGCATGCCGCACGCGTGACTGAAACGAACATGCTTGGCAAGACGTACCGTGCTCGCGCTTCTCCGCAGGTGGGCGACAGTGCGCATGCGCAAGCGAATGCCACGTGGTTAAGCAGTGAGGTGAAGCGCTCGTTCAGGGCCAGGAGCGGCGTAAGGACGCATGAAGGTAGCTTTGGAGCTACCTTATGCTGAGGAAGCACCAAGGAAGCCTTCAGCGAGGGCCCCTCAGTAAGGAAGCTTTCAGAGTGACATAAGGTAGCCTCACCCCAATGAAGGCTTCCTTAGTGAGGTAAGGAAGGTTTCATTGTTTGGCTTCTTATGCTGAGGAAGTACCAAGGAAGCACCAAGGAAGCCTTCACCGAGGGCACCTCAGTAAGGAACCTTTCAGAGTGACATAAGGTAGCCTCACTGCAATGAAGGCTTCCTTACTGAGGTAAGGAAGATTTCATTGTCTGGCCCTTAGCACATATTCTACCACTCCTGGACTCTCTCCTCTTTCCTCCCACATCTCTCTTAAGATTCTCAGTGGAGAACGGAGTGTCCTCCTATAGACTAGTTCTGCTGGCGAGAACCCTGTAAGCTCATGAGGAAGCGTTCAGAAAGTAAACAATGTGGCCGGAAGACAATTCTGCCAGTCCTCCTTGGACTCGTAACAGAGCGCCCGCAAAACTCGCTTAAGCACTCAATGCCACCTCTCTGCACTATTCGACTGAGGGAGATGGAACTGCGTAACAACTTTACTCCGCACTTTTGTAAGAATGTGGAAGTCAGTGAGATGGTGAGTACTGACTCATGATCCGCCTGAATTTCGGCTGGAAACCCAACTCATGCGAATACTGTCAAAAGCACGTCTGCTACTTCGGTGGAGCTGAGATCCTTCAGAGGGATAGCTTCCGGAAACATTGTAGCAGGAGACAGCATGGTAAACAAGTACCTGTAACTCGATTTTGTTTTTGGTAAAGGCCCTATCGTGTCTATGACAAATCTTCTTAAAGGCTCTGGTATTACGGGCACTACCTTTAGTGGAGCTTTCCATATTTCTCCTGGTTTACCCGAGCGCTGACAGGCGTCGCATGATCTTACAAAGTTATCTACGTCTTTGAAACACCCAGGCCGGTAGTATTTCATAAGCAATCTTTCCTTTGATTTGTGTATGCTTAGGTGGCCGGACCACGCATTTCCACGACAGAGACTCAAAATGTCCTCTCTGTACTTAGTAGGTACGATTAACTGATCTAGAACCCTGCCCTTTCGGTCTGTGTAGGGCCGATACGACAATCCTCCACTCTCATGTATCGTCACGTTGCGCCTAGCAATGCCTTCTTTAGCTCTGTGATGCAATTTAGTTAAGCTATCATCATTCTTTTGCATGGCTGACAGTGACTCTTTATCCACACGTAAGAGCTGATCAAAGTTCTTGGAGGCTGGTGATATTAACGACCGTCTCGCTTGCGATTGCGTCAGCTGGCTCTTCCTGCAGGCGTGAACTTTGACACCCTAGCGATACGCTCTCATTGAGGTGGTCAGCTGGCAGGCTTTCTTCAACCATTTTTTTTTGTTCCTCGGGCTTAGCTCGGATGCGGTTACTGAATTTACCTCTTTTGCTACTTCCGCTGGAGCAGCTTGTGCATTTTCAGCCGAAAGCGACCCGATTTTACGAGCTTGGCCTCGCGTCAACGCCTGTACTACGCCCTCTCCCAGTTTAACCCCTTTTTCACGTAGTAACTGATCCGAACGTTTCGAGAAAATGTAGGGGTACTGCAGCGACAAAAATTTGGAAACTGCAGCTTCAGTCACGAGCTCCCCGAATGGTACATTGATTTTCACTTTGGCAATAGGTAGACACGCTGTGTCATTCTACAACCTGTTTAATCCATGCTACTTCTCCAGTGAAGTCATCTACCGTCACATAAGACGGATGGACAACGTCCATAGTGGCAGCACTGTCTCGCAGCACGTGGCATGGTTTGCCATTAACTTGCAGGTCGTGAAGATATGGGCTTAAATGTTCCATATTCTCGTCTTTCTCATCTACGTAGGAGAAGACTACTACGTTAGGCTTCCCGCAGTTTACAGTGATATGTCCGAGTTTGTGGCACTTATAGCAGTGGATCGGTCTAAAAGATTCTTATTTTCTTTCCTGCTTTTTTTGTACGGCTTCCCAGTTTGATTTCTCCTTGCTCTTTTCTGAGGCCTTTTCCTACACGTCTACAGGCTCCGGTCGTCTAGTCTGTGAACCCGTTTTCATCGGAAATAGTTTCCGTGGTCCATTTCGACCGTCCTAATTTCCGTCCTCGGCGTTCAGCTTTCTACGCGTTGCGTGCTCTTCGGCTGATTCAACCGCTCTTTCCACGTGTTTACATTCCCTCTGTCTTGCACCCATAGTTTGACAGCATGCGGGATGTTTTTGTGGAATGCATGCTCTGGACGCATGCATTCAATGATCATGTCTCTGCCGTCGTACGCTTCTGCGCCTTTCAGCCACTCGACTAGGTTTGCCTTTAAGCTATATGCCAACTCCGGATATCCCTCACTATCCTTCTTGCCCGTGCTTCTAACCCTCTGCCGAGAAGCTTCGGCTGAAAGGCAGTACTTTTTCAAAAGACTAGCCTTAACTTTCGCATAATCATATGAATCCTACGCACTGAGTCTGGCGATTACTTCCGCAGCCTCACACGGTAAAATAGACAGCAACCGCTGTGGCCATGTACTCGGACCGAAGTTCATCTTTTGGCAAGCCCTTTCAAAATTTCCTAGGAACAAGCCTATGTCGTTCCCGATTTCAAATGGCTTTAACAGCCTGTCCATGCAGTATGATTCTGCCTCAGTTGATCGTCCCAGAGCCCCTTCACTTCCTTGAGGCAACTCCAAACGTTTGCTTTCAAGTTCAAGTTGCATTTTTCTTAAGTCGTGATCTTTGTCGCGTTCCTCTCTCACTCTCTGTCCCCTCCTTCTCTGTCCCGTTTTTCTCTTTTTTTTTTGAAGTTCCAACCCCATTTCAATTTCTTCCTCACTGACCTGTTCGGAAATTACCTTCAATAATTCCGATTTTAGCACTTCCTTGCGTACATCTACGCCGAGTTCCTCACCAACAATCAACAATTCGTCTCTCAGCAGTGTCCTTATAACTCCATGATTGCTGCTTTACTGCAATGGTCCTGCAAGGAAAACACAACCTAGCTAAGAATCAACAGTCTAGCTTCCCTACTGTTCTAAACAGAACAACCACAAAATGAAGCCTAGAGAGTCAAAGCAAGAAGCAAGCACTCACCATCGACCCAACACCACGTCGCAAAGTCCGTCTCACCGCTGTCAGCCAGTTGTAAAGTTTTAGGGACAATCCCACCGCTGCCACCAGTTCTCATGATTGGACTCGGGAATGAAATGGATGGTAGCTGGCCCATGCCGTCGTCCGACTTATTCACGCTGAGGACGTTGTTGAAGGGAAAGTCTGCTTCTCATCGAGAACGAGGAATATGGGTTTATTTACAGTATCTACATAAGGACGTTGTAGTTCCCCAGTCTAGCATGACTGCGAGAGAAAGCACACTCAGTAGCCGCACAACAGCTGCTTATAAACACTCTGTCCTCCCTAGATCCCTAGGTGAGGGAAAAGCGGCGATTCACCGCCAATTCGTAGCGTCCAACGTCTTCGTAGTCATCCCGCCTTTTAGTGGGAGCGTTACACGCACTTCCACACAGGTTTTACTGACCACGCCGAGGTCCGCCGACCCGCAGACAATGGCCACCGCGTCCGTCCATGACCTCTAAGCCCCGTCAGACGGCCGCGCAAAATATCTTCCACGGGCGCTCCTGCTGCAAACATCGGACACACCGAATCCACGAACAATGCTTGGTCCGCCGACCGCGTTTAGTCATAGCGGCGCCGAGGGGGTGTTGACGCGGCACATCATCGTCCCTATGAAACGAGTCACCGCGGCATGGGGTGAAGGCTTCCATGGTCGCTTCGGGGAAGCTCGCCACGCTCGCAGCTGCAGCTAGTTGAGAAAACTTTGCATTTCGGCACCTCTGCAAGCCGTTCCTAACAAGGGGTGACGACAACACGGTCACACTCAAATCATAACGCTGCAACGCCGACGAATCTGAGACTTTGACGGCATCACGACGGCGGTGTGAGAAGGAATGCACGACGACTGTATGACGGGAATAGCTTGGCGACGACGGCATAACGAGAATCAGATGACAAAGCTAGAATCATGACGATGCAATGACCACGATGGAGATTAGCCGGGTGCGCGTTTTATCGCGTTTTGCTGGGCCCAATAAAACTTTAATCACTCACTCACGACCATGTGATGTCGTGTCCGAGGCCTATACCTAGAAGCCCAGTGTATTAGATAGCTTGGACCACTGGGTCATTGTAGAAAGCGTGACAACTACGGCATGACGAGAGTAAGACCACGAAGCTGGAGTGACGACGATGTAACAACCACGACTACATCACGACCAGGAGCACATACCTAGAGACTCAAGCAAGTACAAAACTTGGGCCACACTCTAGCACACATTCTCTGGTAGTGTGGCCGGCATACCCCAAGTTCATCAAGGAGGAGTGGGACTCGCTTCTGCGTAGCCCCGCTCTAGACAAGCAAATCCTGGCTGTCCGAAGTGCCCGCGACAGGGCCGGTGGGCTAGACCTGCTGGTACCTACGTGGGACTAGCCGGGTGTGCGACGAGTTCGCGTCCTCGTCGGACCTCATATAAAGTTAATTCACTCACTCACTCACTCACTCACTCACTCACTCACTCACTCACTCACTCACTCACTCACTCACTCACTCACTCACTCACTCACTCACTCACTCACTCACTCACTCAATCACTCACTGGGTCAGCGTAGACAGACAGACAGACAGACAGACAGACAGACAGACAGACAGACAGACAGACAGACAGACAGACAGACAGATAGATAGATAGATAGATAGATAGATAGATAGATAGATAGATAGATAGATAGATAGATAGATAGATAGATAGATAGATAGATAGATAGATAGATAGATAGATAGATAGATAGTACCGAATTTTAGTGGTGAAATAGGAAACGAAACGCCGTTATTCTGCGGCCTAAGCTATTGCTTTTTAATCGATGTTTACTATTATTTTCTGTTACGGAGCTTATGAGCGAGCCGCATGTCTTTTTGGCGCTGTGTTTTGTTTTACCTGAAAGTTCTCCTTCTTGCTAACTGGTTTACTTTGCTTCCAAGCCTACGATTGTGAACTTCGCTGTGTCTGCCCAGCTACGCACACAGGCCACATGGTTTATGCGGCCTGGAACTTCCGCCTGTACATCGCTCATGAACTATTATTATTATTATTATTATTATTATTATTATTATTATTATCATCATCGTTGTTGTTGTTGCTGCTGCTGCTGCAATTTTTAAATTTTTTTTAGGAATCTGAACATGCCATCACTTTTGTTCAAGTGTACGCAACGTGAGCCATTCTCACTGGAACGATTGCGATGAAAGCTGTGTTACACGTTTGGTGGTCATCATCCTCTACATTCAAGGAACCATGCAGAACACCTCACCACCGGCATCTTTATGGTCACCGGCTGTTTATGCAACAATAATATGAACCAAGCATCAGACGAAAAAAAAAAAAACTTCTCCAAGCCTCCGTGGTGGTGAGTTGTAGCAACAGGTGGGTTTAGCCTGGCGATCAAGAACGACAAATGCTCAGCTTAAATATCATCTTAAATATCACTGTGGAGTGATCGCCCCATGTCGGTCAAACCAGACTCTCTTAAGAATGCGATAAGGAGACGTGAAATTCCTTTGCGAGCTTATAACTGATCCTGGGGAAACGGAAACAACGTATTGCCGATGCAGAGGCACTGAATTATTTGGGGATTTAATACCAGCGCTATGGAAAAGGACCGCAAGAAGACGGCGATCGAGTACGGCTCTGAACAATTGAAACTTCATTTTGCCCGCGTTTTATTAAATACTGATAATGGTATCAAAACAGTATAAAAATAGCAATAAGTTCAAGATAATATACATACGTGTGCGTATGCTTCCACGTGTACAACAACAACACAGAAGGTTTCAAGGTGCGACAGTCGACTTTAGCATTTCTCACTTAGAGACAAGTCCTCTCGGAAGATTACGACAGACTTGCTCTGAAAGCTTTCAAACCATGGAGGCCGACGATGTGATCCTGTAGCTGTACAATTACTTATCGCCCGACTTCATTATTGACGTTGTGCGTGCATGGAGGTGCGTGCGTTTTTTCCTCACTCTTTTTCTTTCATACCTCATTGTCTCACTTTCATTGGCATGCCAAGCCTATCGCTAGCCTAACCTATACAAATGCAATTAATCTTCCCCTCACATCCTGTTAATTTAATTTAAGTATGGGATTTTACGAGCCAAAACCACGATCTGATTATTAGGCACGCCGTAGTGGCGGACACCAGAATAATTTGGACAACCTGGGCATCTTTAACGTGCACCTAAATCTAAGTACCCGGGTGTTTTTCTTGCATTTCGCCCCCATCAAAATGCGGCCGCCGTAACCGGGATTCAATCCCGCGACCTCGTGCTTAACATCCCAACACCAAAGCCACTAAGCAACCATGTCGGGTTACTGCAGGTCAAGCTGGCGAATAGGACTTTCCGAAAGGCGCTTCCTTTGAATTGGAAATTCAGGGTATTTCAACAAGAAATGTTCCGTAGTTTCATTCCGGGGACATTCCCACCCCTAAATTTCTCTGTACCATGATTCGGCCTGCCCAGTAATCTAGTTCATGATCTCCGCGTCTATACCGCAGTTTTATTAGGATGCTTGGTGTCATTTTGTGAGCTGTGTCAAAAGTATTGTGTATGGTTATTTCAATACTCAATATTTCCTCATTAACATATTAACACAGCACGATTAGATTGGCTTGATGCTCTTAATGACTTGTGGTGTATAAAGTTGAATTGCTTCCGCGCATGTCATTGTGTTTCAATTTTACTCTTATTTTCCACGCCTGTAATGGTCCCAAAAGTTGCTGACAGTATTAATTAATTAATTAATTAATTAATTAATTAATATACTATTCCATCACTTCAACAAAACTGCCAAGTTGCAGTGGTTAGAACACCTAGCTCGCATCCGAAATGTTTTAAGTTCGACCTTGGTCCGGAAACAAAGGGTTGCTTTTCTGCTTAGTGGCATTTGCGATGACAGAGTGGCTGAAGGAAGGGAAAACTTTACGCGAAAACAGCGTGCCGAAAACCCAGCACATCAGACGCCACCGGTAACATGCGGAGAAACGGGTAAGTAATCCTCAGTACACAAGCAAGACGATGCTACTGTTACACAGGGGTCGTTAAGCCATTTTTCCTGCAGAATGACGACGAAAAATTCGTAATTCGTGGGCAGGGCATCATTTATTGAGGAATCGTTTGTCACGTAAAAAGAAAGCCACGCAGTACCATTTTGTTTCTGGTAAAGCCTGAAGTTTCTTATCCATCGCTGGTCGCCAGAACTGCTTCATATACTTGAATAATCATTGAAAGGCTGTACTGAAGTCATGCAATGACCTTGAGCTAAAAAAAGGTAAAGGGAATCGATAAGATAGCTGAGCAGCTCTCGCTCGAACAGACCCCACCCATTCAAAAGCAGCAAGGGCGTAGCACCACGATACACGTCGTCCCAACGCTGCACCGCTTAGCCGTTCCTTCGCCTCTGTAAGAATAGAAACGAAAAAAAGGGAGTTGTCCCAAATTGCGAATCAGTTTGTCAAGCGCAGACCCACCTGCCTTCGAAGACACTCTGCGTGCAGGAGGAGCTAAATTTGGACCGGACTCGCTCACACACCTGCCCGCCGCTGTATAGAGACCAAGATGGCGATTCGGGCGAGTTCGTTGAGTCGTATTTGGATGGTATTTTAGCGCTAACAGAAGATAATACAAGAACAAAATATGCACTACACCTGGAGCTCTACTTTAGACTCGTGTATGTTGAAGAGAAAAAAAACGACATACTAAACCTACTCTTATATAGGTACAGTCGTGTTCAGTATGAGCTGCTTTACCGGTGCCCGTGGTTAAAGGGGCTTCAAGATGGCACGGCGGTGCCAAAATCTGAAAAATTACCGAACTATACACAAGAATAATTACTGATATTTATTAAACGTTTTTTTTTTTTGTATGTCAGAGCCACCGCGTGCAATCTTTGAGCCCCTTCAACCAATAGCACCGGTGTTGTAGCTCATATTGAACGCAACTGTATACCTGTCACGCGTAACGTTCAGTGCCGTAGAGTGTTTCTGGAAATCAATTTGCCTCGTCCGGGAGAGAACAGTGCACAACAAACTGACATATGTTCACGGCCTAATAGTCCGAAATCTGGGGTTTTACGTGCCAAAACTACGAGTTGATTATAGGGAATGCCGTAGTGAGGGTCTCCGGATTAATTTTGACCACCAGAGGATCTTTGACGTGCCCCCAATGCACGGGACACGCGCGTTGTTGCATTTCTTCCCCATAGAAACGCGGCCGCTGCGGCCGGGATTCGATCTCGTGGCCTCGTGCTTAACACCGCAACAAGCCGCCATGATACAAGAAAATAGAAATACGATGGTTTTTATTATCGCGCAAATTCCAAAGCGAAGATCGCTTAACCTCTGTATTCCCATTTTGGTGCCCGCTTCCGACCGCTATCGACATGCTGCGAGCGCATTCCACATTTGCACATTGACACCGAGTGGAGGATGTCACTCAATTTAAAGAAAAAATAAAGTGCATGTGCGACTACCCCCTGGTTAGTGACATAATATTTGTGGAAATTTCGAAGGCGTCAAAAGAAAACATCAAAAAGAACTTCTTTTTCCTGGAAATTTTGGAAACTGGGAATTTGGAAATTTCTTAGCACATAGAAGTAAAAAGAACATCGGATGGGGGTATATGTACCGGCATGTTTTCAAAACCTATGGCAAGATGTTGACCTTCTATAACAAATAACCCACTTCTTTATTTGCTCAGATATCCTTGGTAGCTTTCAGAAATTTCGCCTAACATCCATGAAAGCGGCTCTTTCGCTCTCTTGGAATTAAGGGGAGTTTGGTGTAAACTATCTTGCACACATCTGGAACATTATCTTTTCGTATTGCAGATGCAATGTATTTGTTACGAGGTCAATTGTTTGTTGTGTGGTTTGTCATGGCAAAGAACAAGGTGGAACATGTGGCCCCTTTCTTTATACTTACGGAACGGTGAAAAAGGAGTAGCCATAATTAAGTAGATTCTCTAACGCGACCCATCTGAAACAGGTCATAATAGCAAAGTATAGTTTCGCCATTTGACTTCGTCCTGTGATAAATGTTTTTGTAAATAACTGAAGTAATGAAGATCCAAATTTTTTTACTGGATTAACCATTGAGATCTCAGTCTCTATGTGTGACCACACGAATCCAGAATTTTATCGCAGTATTTGAGTAATTTTGGCTAGAGATAAGTCCTCAAAACTTGCTGTTAGGTCGAGCCTATGATTCTTTCAGAACACAATGTAGCCAGCCCTTCGTTAACGAAAAACCGCTCAATATAGATCCCTGCAAAGTCTCTCGAAATCCATTACGTATTTGACGATACGCAGTGAGGAAATTCAGGGCAGCGCTACCACATAGATTTCGTTCTTGCGTCTCTTCTTTCTTTTTTTTTTGCTTTAATAAGTTTTCTCCTCACGGTAAAACATTGAGTTAAGCTTGGTCCGCAACCGTCTGAAGGTCGACAAGATAGTTGCAACGCGGGAGGCAGAGCGGCGAGCTGCCGGAGTGCTGCCCGCGATATCGCGAATTGCGTCGAGCTGACAAAGGAACTTGGAATAACGTGTCGGTTCTCCGCCTTCTATGAACCTTTTGTCCGCTACCTGGTGAATTCGTTGTTGCTGGTTATTGTAAATAGATATCTTAATTTCGGAGCAATTGCCAGAGCTGCAGTTACTCGTGATTATAGCGTGACGTAAATGATGAAAAGTGGCGGGAACAGTCACATTCATGTGCTGTGTTACGATCCGCCAGCGGGGGACCTTCTAGCCTCTGCTGCACTACTCCGACGAATCGATTCGTGAAGCCAACAATGCGTCCCCTGCGGACAGACCTGCGGCGCCAGCAAGGCGAGACACGTTTGGCGGATCGAGTGTTATTGGTTAGTTCGCTGTCACCGTCACGGAGGACTCCAGTAACCGCCAACGTCGTTTGACAGACGCTCCAGCTAACACCAGGCACGGCGTAGCGGGGAAATTCCGGGTTAAGGGAGGGAAAGAGATAAGGAGAAGGCAGGGAGGTTAACCAGAATAACGTCCGGTTTGCTACCCTACACCGGGGGAATGGGAAAGGGGAAAACAAAGATAACAGGGAAAAAGAGGAGGGAAGGAAAGAAGGAAATTGCCGTGAGTTCGCTGACATGTGTGGCCTTACAGAAATTGCATTAATAGTCACAGATGGTCGCACAAGCCCATCGTCCTTAAGTAGCACAAAAGTGCCTTCACCGTTTTATGGGCCGACGGGCGATGGGGGCGGTGTTCCAACAGCACCTGCACAGAAAGCGGCCGATTGTCCAGTTTTTGAAAAGCTTTGGCAAGTTCTTGTCTCTCAGGGGTGTATCGTGGACAGTGGCACAGCAGGTGGTCGATGTTTTCTTCGGTGCCACAGACCTCACATGCTGCGCTGTCAGTCATTCCAATTAATGTAGAGTATGCCTTTGTGAAGGCAACTCCTAACCAAAGGCGACAGAGAAGCGTAGCTTCACGTCGAGGAAGTCCGAGTGGAGGTCGGAGTTGCAGGGAGGGGTTTAGTCGATGCAGTCGTGTAAGTCGCAAGTTGGGTTAATGTTTACCACATGCGGCTGTCCAACCTGCATCCAAAGCACGGGGGTGTTGGATACGGACCCTTTTCCTGACATCACTCAAGTTCACCGACCACATCCGATCGCCGTCGCATTCCAATTATGGTACGCATGGGCGCGTCTGCCACGTTCCCGTACCTGTCCGACAAGGTGGCGACCCACACCTCATGCGCCGCACGTTGAGCTATTGTCTCCACCCCTGCTTGACTCTTCCCGAAAGTGCAACGGGAGCCTGGCACGGTTCCAGGTAGTTCATCTTGGTCGCGAGCAAAGCTGTTTTGCAGCTATGAAAGCTCGTTCGAAAACAACCTGTCGCCTCCAGCTGAGCGCTTTCAGGCGGGGAGGCAACACCAAGGCAACGCCCGTGGTAAGTCACTCGTCCGACAGTGGAGCCCTTGGAGCGACCTCATCTGCCGAATGTGACGGCACTTGCACGGTCGCCTGCCATTGGAGGGAAATGACGACACCTGAGTGGGCTCGATGACTGGCCCAAAATGACGAGATCCCGAGAGACCGAAGGGTTTAAAAGCGAGAGACAGGGAGAACAGTCATGCATTCCCTCATTCATTCATTTTTTCGTTCTTCTTGCCACGGGCCGCCGTGTCCGATTCGCTGCCGGCCGTCGATGACTTTATGAGTGTTCATTACTTTGTGCTATTACTGTAATAATGTAAATATCCTCCTCAACGTCGGCTAACTCCCGCACTCAACGGCAAGATCCAATAGAGGTTTTTGAATTACGCCCCCATCCAAATGCGGCCACCGCAATGGGATTCATTAGCAATGCAGCACCAAAGACACTACGCCACCAGGGCAGGTGACAGCCTAGGCAAACAAGGGCGTTTTTAGATGCTTTCCTTGTTAGAATAAAAAATCAAGCCAAGCAGTTCATTTGCAGAGAGCAGCTACTTGCAGAAGGATTTCTCCATTTACATGCAGATGAGACAGGGGGGGGGGGGGGCTTTTCATTTTATTTATTTATTAATTTATTTATTTATTTATTTATTTATTTATTTATTTATTTATTTATTTATTTATTTATTTATTTCAGATACTGTCAATCCCAGCGGGATTTTTACAGGTTGGGCATATATTATACACTCACAAATAGCGATAAAAACAGGTTTACTTGATTTCAACAATATTTGCAATCGACACGAAGCAGATACACACATATGGCAGGAAATAAAACAAGGGTACATTTCATTTGGCAAAAGGGGGTGACATTACATAGGCAAATACAATGCTCATACAGATTTCATTTTATACAATGACATGAGTGGTGTTCTTTCCGGCTAACATAATCTAATTATTGCAAAACAGCTCTTATACAAGGGTTATAAATTTCGGCAACGATGTGTTAGTCGCTATGAAGGGGTCCAGGCTATTCCATTCTCTTATTGCAAGAGGAAAGAACGAATATCTAAAACAGTCAGTGCGAAATGCATATTCTTTAAGTGTTAACGAATGCTTATGGCGGGAAGGTCTGGTGTCAGCTAGGGATATATACAACGAAGTATTTATTCGTAATGCATTGTGTATTAATTGGAACAATAATTTTAGTCTTGCTAGCTTGGCCCGGTTTCGCAGAGTAGGAATACCGGCTTGTTCTAGCAGTTGGGTAGGTGAATCGCTATTCTTGTATTTGTTAAAGATGAATCTAATTGCCTTTCGCTGCACTCCTTCTAGTTTGTTAATAAGCTGTTGTTTATAAGGAAACCAAATTGTGTTACCATATTCGAGAACTGGGCGAATAAATGCGTTATATGATAGCAGTTTAATTTCCGGTGGCGCAGCTCGAAGTCTTCTTCTGAGGAAGAATAGCCGATTTAAAGCAGATGGTATGATACTGTTAATATGAGATTCCCATCTTAGGTCATGTGAAATGATCAAGCCAAGATATTTAAGCTCATGAACTCGGGTGAGTGGTATATTATTGATAGTGTATTCGAAGTCCGACCTATGTTTTTTGGGGGGTTATTGATAAAAAGGCAGTTTTTTTAATGTTCAGCTCCATCTGCCACTTTTACACCACTTCACTACATCGTGAAGGGCGCTGTTTAAATCAATGTGTCATTCCTAGAGTTAATTTCATTATAAAGAATGCAGTTGACGGCAAAAAGCTTCATTTTAACACGGATGTTAGAGGGCAAATCATTAATGAAAATAAGGAATAAAGTGGGAGCAAGGACGCACCCTTGAGGCACCCCCGATGTAACTGGTACAATGGAAGGAATTTCGTTGTTAACAACAACATACTGAAACCGGTTGGTTAGGTAATCTTCAATCCAATTGACAATAGAACCATCGCCTAAAGTTGTTTTCAGTTTGCTGATTAGTTTTCGATGGGTTACTCTATCAAACGCCTTCGAAAAATCTAATGCTATTAGGTCAACTTGTTTTTGATTATCAATGCTTTGGGATAAGTCATGCGTTACTTCAAGTAATTGGGTTATTGTTGAAAGTCCCCGCCGGAAACCATGCTGGATAGGCGACAATATTTCTGCTTGCTCTAGATAGCTCGTGATATGCTTTAATATGATATGCTCTAATAATTTCCCTACTGTGGACGTTAGCGATATTGGTCTGTAATTACCAACATCACTTTTGCTTCCTGCTTTATGAACGGGGATTACTTTCGCTATTTTCCATTCCTTTGCAAAGCTATATGTTGATAAGGATTTGTTAAATATTAGATGTAGATATTTCGCGTTGACTTCGGCGTATAAGAAAAGTGTTGGGAATATTTTCCGGGCCGTTTCCTTTTTTTGTGTCTATTGATAGTAATAAGTTGAGGACTCCTGACTCAGTTATCGTTGGCATGCCTAGCTGTCTCTGGTTGTAGTGATTCACCTCCGGAATGCGCCCATCGTCAGCAGTGAACACAGACTGGAAGTATGTATTTAATAAATTTGCAAAACTTAAATTTTGTTCCTGAGAATTGAGAGTGTTGCTTTGTTTTTTGGGGCTAAGATACTTCCAAAACTTTCCAGGGGAATGTTTTAAAAAGTTAGGAAGCGTAACTGAAAAGAAATGTGCTTTCGCTGTACTAATCTTTGCTTTCATTTCATTGACAGCACACGTGAGTTTACGTTTATGTTGAGGACCTTTTTTTGTTTTGAGCAATTTTCTTAGTCGCTTCACTTTGCGCTTCGCATGAATGACATCACGTGTTATCCATGGGTTATTTCTATTTATTCGTTTGGTTCTTATTGGAATATAGTTATTGATGCAGTGGGATACAATGGCTTTAAATCTTTCCCATATTGCGTCTATATCAGTGTCTGAAGAATCAGCGAGTTCTTCAAATGATTGATACTCCAAAATTAAGTAATTAACTATGCTTGAGTCGTCAGCTTTTGTAAAGTCTGGATAACTAGTTTGGGAAATAGAAAGATTTGTTGCGGCCTGGATGGGAGTAGTGCATAATGTTAATTTGTGATCTGATATTCCATCTAGCAGTGCTAAGTTAGTTTTATTGATCGAAAAGTGGTTGCTCAGAAAGATGAGGTCAAGAATGTTGGATGCATTGCCTTGAACACGTGTGGGCTCGTCGACAACTTGTGACAACTCAAAACTAAGCATAATATCAAAAACAATTTCTGAACAAGGAGAGCGATAACTCATGGTTGGCCAGTCGATATCAGGAAGGTTGAAATCCCCGAGAAGGATCAGCCGGGATTTTTGTACATGAAGTTCCATATATTGATATAATGATGTCACTGCGCGTTCGTCAGGCGAAGGGCTACGGTATATACAACCGGCTCTGATAGTCGTTGCACCAAAACTAAGTTTGCAAAAAAGTGCTTCAGCATTTTCGACTTCTGGTAAGACAGTGAAAGGAATTTTTTAAATTATTAGAAAAAGAAACGCCTCCCCCTCGCGTTAACCTGTCTTTGCGCACAATCACATAGTCGGGTGGGGCTATTTCTTTGTCCTGTATGTCATCTGTAAGCCATGTTTCTGTAATCGCCATAAAGTCGGCCTCTAGGCTGATAAGAAGAGACTGTAGTGCGTCAAGCTTATTCAGGATACTACGCGCATTTACGTTTGCAAAGGTTATTTGTTTCGTTTTTGGGGCGGTCGGGGGCGTAGGTGTGGTCCAATTCCTTCCTGGTTTTTTTGGCCTTTACTCGCATTTGTCTGTGCCTTTACAGGTACCCGGCAGTTCTTTTCTTCATCCCACTGAAACAATTCTCCGTTGATTCGGACTTTCTCGTAAACGAGCGCCACCTTTGCACCGGAATCTTTCATTGATTTTACACTAACCCACAGTTTTTTCCTTATGTCGCGTACTCGGACAGAGAAATCTTCACTGATCGCGTATTCAGTATTTTTAAGTTTGCGACAGTTTTTTTAGCACAAGAGTCTTTTCACGGAAGTGCCACCATGATGAAAACTCAAACGTAACTACTATGGTATGTCAGCACTGGCTTTGATGACAGGAAACATAAATGGAGGATAGCTCCTCAGAATTGCTGCAAAGAATTTCTAATTTAAGCCCTTAGTTGGCACACTGTAAATTCTGCTCACCACACCGATTAAGAAGTTCTTGGGCAGACTATGCAAGGCATCTGAGTTGATTTCAGAGAGGTCTTATAGCGAAAAGGTCCTCAAGTGCTGTCCTGAGGAAGTCTTGAGGATGTACTCAGCTCGGACAAATGAACTTGATTATTGCGTTTTGAGGTTTATGCAGGGACGTCCTGATGACGCCATCCCGTGCTCAGGTGTACGTCCCGAGGGTGTCCATGGTATATTATCGTGTTGCTTGCGCTGAATGGGAGCGTTTCCGGAGCGGTACTGCCTGTCCTTTTGTTCTTTTTCAACCGTAAAAGGTCGTATCCTAGCTGTGTCCCATGATAAATGATGCATGAAACAATCCAAGAGGCAGCGTACTACCACGATCAAACAATTTATAGTAAACTGGATGAAACAATATGTCGCCCGAATCTTTGTGCTCACAAGATTACACCAACCTAAATTTCGCATGATTTACACCAACAAACTCCGAGGGTTGAATATTCGGAGAGTTGGTAGCGTTGCATCTTGAATGTTTTCACAGCGGGCACGTACGTCGAAAAAGGAACAGGCAGAGTGAAAGAGCGCACCGTTCTTTCACTCTGCCTGTTCCTTTTTCTATCTTTGGCAATGAACTTCATTTTATTAGGCAAAATTCCACTCTTTGCTTGTGTTTTTTTCTTTATTTTTTGCCTAGGGAAGAAACGAGAAATTTATCTTCTAATTTTGTAAGTTCTTTCACACTCTTCAGATGTCTACTTCTAGTGGGCTCAGGACACAATAAGAAAAAGACGCACGAAGTCAGCGTGTGACTATGTACGAAGCAGTAATAACGCGTAATTACCGCAAAGAGGCTGAAATGAATCCAGATGCACTCGTTCAAAACTGCGCGCGCCTAGAACTGGAACCTGAAATGCTGCTTTGCTCAACGAAAAAAAATATGGGCCGATCCCGGCGATCATATTGTAGCCTAAAAGTGTGGCCCGATCCCGAAGCTAGTGTTATCTAAACAACAAACCCTATGCTACACTAATGCAAGGATTCCTTGCCGCTCAAGTCATGGGACCCCGTGCTGCATCACTCGTCATCCACCTGCGCGGACGGTGGGAGCATGGGCTGTGCGCATGACCTGTGCCCAGCGCCACCACTCAACCCAGCTATAAAAGACCACCTCAAGCAAGACCGAGCCATTGGGCACGGCGGCACTCACGGAATGCGGTCAGCTAACAATCCGCTTATCTTCATCCTACAGGTGAGGAGGCGATATGGAAAGTGTATCCGCTCAAATGACCCCTTTTTGCTTGTGCTGCCGTGCCCACGGCTATGTGCTGTTGTGATTGAGCATGCGATGCATGTACATGAACTCTTATTGCTTGGCGGAGAATTGAGACAAATCCAGGCCGTGAAATCAGTCAACAATTAAAGGAAATAGCTGCGGATATAAAAGAGATTAAGGAAAGTCACCTGGCTAAAATGGACAAGAAATTAGACCTACTAACAAAACTAGAAGAAAAGGTCGACTCTTGTCAAGAACAAATAGCAAACATGAATATTCTTATCAAAGACATGCAAGAAAAAATCGACGATCTAGAGAATCGTAGCAGGCGAAATAACCTGTTAATATATGGTTTACCGGAGGTAGAGACACCCTTGATACTTGAAAGTGCGGTGAACAAAAACATAATTGTAGATACTCTAGAATTAAAACCAGTAGCAATCGAACGTATACACCGAATTGGTAGAGGAGCGCCGAACAAGGTTAGGCCTGTAATTCTTAAGCTACTTGACTCAAGAGACAAATCTTCAATGCTAAAACGGGGATACAAACTTAAAGATACAGGCCTATCCATTGGAGAAGACTTTTCGAAACGCGTACGTGGTATTCGAAGGAAACTTTGGAACAGTGCGAAAACAAACCGACAAAGAAATGAGAAAGTTTCCCTTGTTTCTGATAAGTTATATATAAATAATCGAGCATATGTTTGGAGCGATGAGAAAGAGGACAAGGTACCACTTAATGAAAAACGCGTAGGAGTAGCTACTGCGGGTACAACAAAGGTGGTGAGTGCGTCCAGCGACCAAACAAAAAAGGGAGCTACTACTCGTCGCACTGCAAAATTAGCGAACTAACACTCCTCACGGTGAACGCAAGAAGCGTCATCAACAGGACTGAATCACTTGAAAATCTGATCATTGATCATGAACCTGACCTAGCAGCCATAACAGAAACATGGCTCACACCTGATATTTTTGATCACGAGTTCGCACCGCCCAACTATTCTGTGGTCCGGAAGGACCACCCCACACGTGGTGGTGGAGTGGCGTTATTAATAAAAAGGGCCTTTCCTTTATAGCCCTTCCAGAGGTAGATGGCGCGGAGGCCATTTTTTGTAAACTACTTTGTGACGGCACAAGCATATTCATAGGTTGTGTTTATCGGAGCCCAAACTCTGATGATACCTCTATCAGTGTCATTCATGATTACATAGAACGCCACGTGTTTGGTTCCCGCCTTGTCCTTTTGGGTGACTTTAATCTGCCAGACATTAACTGGAATAGTATGTGCTACTCATCACCAGCTTCGGATGCATTGTTTGACCTCATGCTAACCTTCAATCTTCATCAGATCGTTTCATGCCCCACCCGCTCACAGGGAAATACTCGGAACATACTAGATATAATCTTTTTCAGTAACCACTTCGACATAAATCGCATAAAAACTGATGTAATTCAAGGTATATCAGACCACGACGTACCAGTGTGCATCGTGCCTCTTGGTGGCAGCATAACCACTCATTTTTCTGTATCTGTAGTAACAGACTTCGAAAACGCTGACGATAACAGCATACCAATGCACCTCGCTCATGAATTCCAGCATTTTTCAGAAATTGGCTCCGATGTTTCAGTAGATGTAAATTCCCTTTAGTTTCACTTCAAATCGGTTGTACTTTACTGTATCACTCACTACGTACCTACAAAAACAAAGCGTCCTCCAAAAAATAATCCATGGATCACGCGAGAAGTTTATCAAGCAAAGCGACGTTTGAAAAGGTTATGTAGGGCAATAAAAACAAAAGGTGGTGGAGAATCCAGAATTCAGAAATTACCGCATGCCATCGCGGAATTCAAACTTAAAGCTAAACGTGCTAAACAGCACTACTTTGATGTAACACTACCTAATTTTCTTGTTAATAACCCTCAGAGGTTCTGGAATTCCTTTCGTACTAATAAAAATGCTACATCACATTCTCTTCCCGAAGAAAAAACCCCTCAGGCTAATGCATATAACGATTTTTTTCGGTCAGTGTTTACTATAGATGATAACATTATTCCCCCATTTGCAACGCAACATCACGCGAAAATCGCTAAACTAGACAATATGGATGCCGGTATTTTCAATCTACTATTTAAACTTGACCCCAAGAAAGGTAGTGGCCCCGACGACGTACCTAATACTTTCCTCAAAAGATATGCAGAGTGGTGTAGTAAATATCTTGGCCTAGTTTTCCGGAAATCACTTAAGACTTCACAACTACCTCATGATTGGAAAATTGCAAAGGTAATCCCGATCCACAAGGGAGGTGACACAACATTACCTTCAAATTTCAGGCCCATTTCACTAACTATCACGTCATGTAAACTTCTAGAAAACATAATCTTAAAGCACGTGACTGTATTCCTAGAGCGCATTAATTTTTTCTCACCTAACCGACATGGTTTTCGCAGTGGTCTATCGACAGTAACCCAACAAACAGAATTAGTCCACGATCTTGCTGTTACAGTTGGTCAAACTGACTTGATTCTACTCGATTTGTCCAAGGCTTTCAACTGTGTGTGTCACAGCAAATTAATAGCTAAAGTTGAAAAGGTTTTTGGTATAGGAGAACTTTCTGCTTAGATAAAAGGTTTCTTAAGTAACCGCTCGCAATTTGTGGTTTACGAAAAAACGCTTTCTAACACAGTCGCAGTAACATCCGGAGTCCCCCCAAGGGTCTGTGCTTGGACCATTGCTTTTCTTACTCTATATTAACGATATCACAGCTAACATCAATTGCAATATAAGACTATTCGCAGACGACTGCGTCATATACAGAGAAATTAACAATTACAATGATCATATTAAATTAAATGATTCTCTAGCTGACATAGCTGATTGGTGCTCCAAATGGCAGATGCAAATAAACATACAAAAGTCCGCGATCATGTCTGTAACCAAGAAAACAGTATCATCAGTTTTTGTTTACACAATTAACGGCACTCCACTTAGCAAAGTTGAAGATCACAAATATCTAGGCGTTACATTAACCTCGGAGCTCAAATGGGACAAACATATCAGTAATATAATCTCAAAGGCGCTGTGCAAACTATTTTTCTTAAAAAGAAGCCTGGCACTCGCAACCAAGTCAACGAAGCTGCTAGCCTACACATCATTTGTAAGGCCTGTTCTATATTTTGCCAAGTCATCCAGGTAACTCGAAAAGGACTTTCGAGAAATTCTTCGTGCTCAGATGCACCTACAACTTCTGACCAAGCACGGACTATGCTGGCCAAAAGAGTTCCGTCAGTTTGCCCTTCCTTAGTCAGCTTCGTGGCCATGTCAATTCTATTTGTGCCAAGTGTATTTTTTTTCTATAGATGCAAGCGTTTTCATTGCCCACTCTCGTTAGAGATCATGCATCCTCATCTAATCATAAAGGTCAACCTATTCTTCGCTCATACTTAATACCACTCGCTGTCTAGTAGCGTACCCGCCGTGGTTGCTCAGTGGCTATGGTGTTGGGCTGCTAAGCATGAGGTCGCCGGATCGAATCCCGACCACGGCGGCCGCATTTCGATGGGGGCGAAATGCGAAAACACCCGTGTACTTAGATTTAGGTGCACATTAAAGAACCCCAGGTGGTCGAAATTTCCGGAGTCCTCCGCTACGGCGTGCCTCATAATCAGAAAGTGGCTTAGGCACGTAAAACCCCATAATACAATATCTACTAACGTAACATATCTGTAGCGTATGTTGTCATGCGCAATTCTTCTGAAATAGCTGATGCAGCATCAGCATGTGTCTTGCATTAACCTACGCACCGTATGCTATGCACCATTTCTTAATGTTTTTAGCCTTCAATGCTTGCAGAGCAGTGGCTTCTTTCTTGAATGCAAGCTGTCTCATTTTCCATATTTCTAGTCTCGTCGATGATTGCTCTTCTTAGTCGATAGCCTGGGTCTTTGCGCAAACTACACTGAAGTGATTGATTGCAGAATCTGGTTTTGCTGTTCCACTTGGCTATGATCGCCGTGTTACGTTTCTCTGGTGTGGGGGTCTGGTCAGTCACGTTGGTAAGCAGTCTCTCGAGGTAAGTATTTGCTCCTGCAGTCCGCACAGCGACATAGACTCCCAGTATAACCGCACCGTAACTGGTGCTCCCCGTTCGTTTTTCCTGCTGCAGCCATGGGCCAATTGTGCTTGTGGCCTACCTCGGCAATGATTTGCTGAGAGCGGAGACCAGCATATGTGTTGACATGGTTCGAAGTGTATGAAGTTGATAGTCACATCAAGTGACTGATGAAGGTGATGCCCACGAAAGCGACTTGTCCATAGTCAGACAAAGTGGGCACCAAGTGTGAGCCACACGCTAGCGGCGCGCTAAAGAAAAGAAACGTGCAGGTTGGAAAGGAGTCGACGGGCTAAAATTCCAGGTTGCCCATGTCACTCTGTAGGATGTGGCAGCAGATGCCTGCGTCACCCGATTGCTTCGCAATGCAAGTTGCTCATCTTTAACGGCGACTGTCGCTGCAAACAGGTGGGACACTCTGTCCAATCTGCTTGCGCCGCTGGTTGTCGCTCGTTACCAGACCGCCATGTGCGAAGACGACGGTGAGCCGTTTACGAGCTTGCGTCAATGATTCCAGCGTATCTCGGCATGCAATTTTTATTTCTGCTCTTGCAAGAGAATGTACACTGCTTGTCTTCTGCCAATAAAGTCGCACGTTCTATTCCCTCCCTTGTGGCTTGTTTGTATGGGCATTAGGAGAGGCTCTTTGGTCTCCTGGCAATTAGAACGCACCAGCTACGTGGCTCAGCCAAGGCATTGAGGCACGCTGCATAGTCGGCAGGTCAAGCACTGCCAGTACCAGCGTACGCTACCGGTGAAAAGCTGCCATATTGGATTTTGCTCTAAAAGAAAGAAACACACTTCCGCACGAGGTAGCGAAGCTTCCATAGGAGCCCATACGTTCAAAACATGGCGGTCCATCGGCGGTTCATGGAGCTTAGCGCCATCTGTATGTGGTGGGAACACTTCCGGCGGAAGAAAAAGTAATGTGATGTCATGTCCCTTAATAGCAGAAGTGACGTCATTTTGTTTTCGAAGGCGCGAAATTTATTTTGTTGTCTTTCATTTGGAGCTATATATTCAAATGCCCCGCCATTCGACTTGATGGGCGTTTCGAGCTTTCAGCGTGGAAAGCGATGCAGGAAAAGGCCAGCCGTACGGTTGTCGAAATCGCATCCCTGCACAGAACATACTTTCTTTGGAGGCCGACAAAAGCTTTAGGTGTAGAGTGCTGATCCTATTGTCGGATGGCAACCCCGTCGGCCAGCGCAGTCGCATGAAAACAACTACACAATTATCTGGCGGTCGTAACTCACTACTTTTGACTGAACAGATTAAGAAGCGATGAAGCTACCCGCGTCACCAAATTCAGACAAACTTCGACAAGCAAGAAAGCACAAACTGTGAGGGGGGCGTATTTCAATAGGTGAACTTTACGACTGCGCCTTTCTGCCCATTTCAAGACGTGCATTGCTCTGCGAGTGATAGTGGCGTCAACGCCCCCTGTAGCGGTGGGCGCTGAAAAGAAATGCATTTATTAAACATAATAAATTAAACTTGTATTTTCTTAACTCGTCACGAATATATAAAATTGACTAGGAATTTTATTTTCCTTGAATGAATCTAACTGTGTCTCGTTTGAAACAAAAAACGAGTTTTTCTTTCCCAATGTTTGTTCCCTCCAAACATAGTCGCGCTTCAATCACTGCTCCCATAACCCCCCATTCTGATGTCGGTGACAATCTGTGCTGAACCGCTTTTCGCCCGAAGCTTCGCGACCTATGCTTCCGCTCCCTGCTTGAGCGGTGCTATCTGGCGTCCACCTACGTAAGTTCCATGCGCTGCCACTGCTTATTTTCGTACAACTGCGGAAGGTTCAGTTTCCCTTCTCTAATGTTGGTTCTCTATTTTATGGAGGGTTCGTCAGTGCGCGCTTGCCTTCCTCCCCGCGCCAGCTCGCATCTCGCATCTCGCATACCGGCTCCGGAAGGCGCGCGTTCGGCCGTTCGGCTAAGCGCACGGAACGTATGCCTGGCAGCGTCCGATTTGGTTCCACGCTTCATGTTTACGTGCGCCTCGCGCCCGTGTGTGCCGCGCTCTTCCGCGCCTGGCGTTTCAACTCTCAACGGAAGACGCCATGGCAAGGCATTGGCGCATAGGAGTAGCAAGCAAAGAGCCACCACTTTGTTCGTGTCAACGCCCGTCCTCCCTAATACAAATACAAATACCTTTATTTCAACATCAGGGATGTTAGGGGTGCACACCAAAAGCCTACGACTGGCTTGACAGAGGGGCGCAACCCCGTACATAAAAACCGGCAGCAACAGACCACGGACAGAATATTATATAAAAAAAAAGACTACAGCGCATAGGTAAACATCATATTCAATAAAAATTAGTGAACATCCTCTTGCAATAACAAATAAATGAAGGCGGCAGAATTAACACGAAACGCTCAGGAACACTAAAGAATGCAAAACGAAGAATAACAATAAGAAAAGAAAAAGGGATAAAGGAGGTGAAAACTTGCAGTAAAAACAAAAAGCAAAAATAAAACCGTATCGTTAGGTCCTCAGTGCTCATTGCGCTGATTAAGAAGACTGGGAATTATAGGTCGGAGCATTTGACGACCGTAATTAGTACGAAAGGATGGCACATACCAGATGTCGTTGTTACGTGTTGGGTAGTAATTAGCTTTGGGCCGTAAGTTAGCTGTGTCATCAAAGAATGCGTCATGATTTTTCCGTTTCCATTCATATCGTTTACTTAGCAATAAATTATATAGGTCAATAATTGATGTTACTTTTAATGATATGAAAAGAGGTTGAGTCTGAGCAGTAAACGGGGCATTCGCAATGATACGAATGACCTTTTTTCTGTATTTTCTGTAACCTATATGTATTTGACCATGTTGTTGTACCCCACACCAGATGACAATATGAAAGGTTAGATAAAAATAGGGCATTATAAACTAAAGTCTAACACTCAGAGGTAGTAGAGGGCGGACTCTGTATAACATGCCTGTGCATTTTGCAAGTTTTTTAACCAGATGGTCGATGTGTATGTCCCATGAGAGATTACAGTGCAGTGTCACACCTAGGCACTTTACTGACTCCGCTATTTCAATGCTTTGAAAACCAAGCGTTAGTGTAGGTAAATGTTGTAGTGGTTTGTTCTTAGGTCTAAAAAGTACAGCTTTAGTTTTGGTAGCGTTAATTTTCAATAAAGATTCAGTACTCCATTCGACCAATTGCGCAGAGTTTCATTAGCATTTAATGCCAAGTCATTAAGTGTTTTAGCCCTAAAAAATATGCTGACATCATCTGCATACATTATACATTTAGCGCTGTTGTCAATGTTCACAATGTAGCTAATATAGGTGGTAATGAGTGTAGGTCCAAGAATACTGCCTTGCGGCACGCCAGAATGAATGGATCTAAAGTGCGATGAAGAATTGTTAATTACAACCCGTTGCTGGCGGTGCTCTATATATGTCATTAAAAGCTGAAGGAATGTGCCGCGAAATCCATAGGGCTCAAGTTTAAGGAATAATATTTTGTGATTTATGGAGTCGAATGCTTTGGAAAAATACACGAAAACCCCGAGAGTTAGTTCTTTTTCTTCAAATGACTAATATAATTTTCTTCATGGTTAATAATGCTATTTCTGTTGATTTTCCTGCGACAAAACCAAGCTGGGAAGCTGATATGACTTTGTGTTTGTTAATAAAGCTTGTAATGCGCACTAGTAAAAGCTTTTCAAAACATTTCGAAAAAACTGGCAAGACCGATATAGGTCGGTAGTTTGAGAAATTATTTTCGTCTCCTCCTTTGAAAATTACGGTAATCTTGGCAATCTGTAGCTTTTTCGGGAAAGTTACTGAGGAAAATGCCAAGTTTATTATGTATTCTAATATAGGAGCAAGTATGTGCGATGTGTACTTCGCTGGCAATATTTGGAGGTCGTCAATGTCTTTACTTTTACTATTTTTCAGCGACTGTAGGACCGACAGAACTTGGTTAGTTGTAACAGGGGTTAAAAACGCGGTTTCGCTAACCTTTTGACTCATGCTGTTTAGGTATTGGTTGGGCTGCGTGCCGTCTGCAATGGACACGAAGAAATTATTGAAAGCATCTGCGAGTTGAGAACCGGACAAGTGAGTGCCATGTGTGACTATTTCATCTACTACAGTCTTCTCTTTTAAGTTTAGCAAATTATTGAGCCTCCCCCGAACAATATCGGAGTGCTTTACTACTTCGTCGTTAAATTGGTTACTCATATAGTTTCATTTGGCTTGCCGATTAATACTGTTAGCTTTATTTCTCGCAGCCTTAAACTTCTTCAAATCGTCAATATCTTTTGTTTTTAGAAAGCGCTTAAAAATTATGTTTTTTAATTCGTACAGCATTTAGGCATTCCGTAGTTATTCACGGCTTACGTGCCTTCGAAGCTTGCACTCTTGTTTTGCATGGAAAAGACTCACAATACCGCTGCTTGTAGGTGGAAATAAAATTACAATAAGCTTCATTAACATAGGTTTCCCCATAGACGCTGCTCCAGTTTACTTGCGACAGTTTATCATAAAACGTCTGTAAAGTAGCCTGGTTTATGTCTTGAACACGCATAGCAAACCTTGTTGCAAGTTTGTTAGGGGGAACTGTTAGATTTGTAATTAAATAAATTGGTAGGTTATCACTAAGATCAGCGGCCAGTGCACCGGATATTGACAATTCATCACATGCATTAGTAATGAAGGTGTCTAGTAACGTTGATATTTCGGGTGTAATGCGTGTTGGTCGATTTATGATATTCAAAAATGCGTTGGTCGCTAATATAGCATAGAACTCTTGTTGAAGGGTTGCCTTTTCAAGCAAGTTTATGTTCAACTCCCCGCCTCATATGAGTGTGTATTTATGATCATTTACCCAGCTGAAGTACTCGTCCATAAAATGGAGAAATTTGTTACTGCTTCCCCTGGGTGGGCGGTAGGTGACAGTAAAAAGCAAGGAGTTTGATTTTAGAGTAAGCACCTCGTAGTCATCGGTTACAACACAGAAATTGTCAAGTAATTCGCATTTTAAAAATGTTTTCGACAGCATCGCACCCCTCCCCACCCCCCCCCCGTCCTCTCTTAGAGCTCCGGTTAAGGAACAAATGTGGAGTATTCAGGCAGATTAAGAACAGCAGAGTGGCTTTCGTACCATGTCTCAGAGATCATGACGACGTCAAACGTAAAGCTAAAGCTGCAAAGAAAGGCACATATATCGTCGCTTTTGTTTCGCGCTGATCGAGTATTCAGATACAGAAACGAAATATTACCGTTTTTCGTCTGATAACGTGTGCTCAGCTCGTGAGGTGTCAAGAAGGCATAAATTAAAGCCTTCATAATGCCATGATCTCGGAGAAGGAGAAGGAGGAGGAGACAAAGGAGGGGAAAGACAGGGAGGTTAGCCAGTGTAAGTACCGGCTGGCTACCCTGTGCTGGGGAAAGGGGTAAAGGGAATAAAAGGAGAAAGAAGAAGAAGAGGAAAAAAAGAAAAAAAAAGAAAATTCACACAGTAACGCGAAACTACGCTCCACAACGTTCAAAGGCGGTCACACAATTCGCATGTCCTTAAAAACTTCAACAAAGCCCTTAAGGCCTTGAGTGCCGAAGCCCGTCTGGACCAATGTCCTAGAGCTTTTTCCTCTGTAAAGGGGCGATTGTCCAGTTTTGTGAGAGTGGTCACAAGCACTGTTCTTCGCACTGCGTAACGGGGACAGTCACAAAGGAGGTGTTCAATCGTCTCCTCGCAGCCGCAGGTGTCACAAGTAGGGCTGTCGGCCATTCCAATGCGGAATGAATATGAGTTCGTGAATGCCACGCCGAGCCACAGGCGGCACAGAAGTGTTGCTTCCGCTCGTGGCAACCCTGGTGGTAGGCGGAGTTACAGACGTGGATCCAATTTGTGGAGACGTGCGTTCGTGAAGTCACTGGTGTTCCACAGATTTTGTGTAAGCTCGCGGGCGAGGGAGCGAAGACTTGTGGCTGCATCTGTTCTTGACAGCGGTATGGGTATAATCTGGGCGCCATCATGAGCCGACCGGGCAGCGTCGTCCGCACTGTCATTTCCTGAAATTCCACAGTGACCCGGTATCCACTGGTAGATGATGTTGTGTCCCTTTTTGATTGCGTGATGGTGGAGTAGTCGGATGTCTGCGACTAGTTGCTCATTTGGTCCATGGTTGAAAGGGGACATCAGACACTGAAGAGCTGCCTTTGAGTCACATAAGATGGACCATGAATGTGATGATTTCTGAACAATAAACTCCAGAGCAGCACGGATAGCTGCGAGTTCTGCAGCCGTCGATGATGTAATGTGAGATGTCTTGAACTTGAGGGTGACGCACTCTGTGGGAATCACCACTGCTCCAGCTGAACTATTAGAGGATACAGAACCGTCTGTGTAAACGTGGATGCGTCCTCTGTGTTGTTCATGTAGCACTGAAAGCATGGTTTGTTTGAGGGCAAATGTTGACATCTCTGTTTTCATTTTGATACCGGGAATAACAAGGAGAGCCTGGAGGGGATGGAGGCACCACAGCGGTTGAGATGGTCGTGCTGCGGGCGTGAAGTTTGACGGTAAAGTTCCATGGTTGGCGGCAATAATCTTGCTAAACGCTGAACGAGGTCGAGCGGCAGGAAGGGAGGCGAGATGATGCGATGGAAGTCGGGCGAAGTGCCTGATATGCATCCTTAAAGTGTCGACTTGAATATACGTGTTGATAGGGTGGTCATGCGCGATGGCTATTGCTGCTGCCGAGGACGCACATCTGGGAAGACCAAGGCAAATTCGCAGAGCTTGAGCTTGTACAGATTGGAGGGCACGGAGGTTGGTCTTGCCGGTCCCACCCAGTACAGGTAAGCTATAGCGCAGGAGACCGAGGAACAGTGCGTTATAGAGTTGGAGCATCGCACTAACAGACGCACCCCATGACTTTCCCGCAAGAAATCTGAGCACGTGGGTTATCATGACTAATTTCCTTTTTAGGTAGGAGATATGAGGACTCCAGGAAAGGTCTCGGTCTATTATCACTCCTAGAAAGCGGTGCGTCTTCTCGTAGGCAATTGGCTGTCCATTAATTCTGATAACGTATGGTTTCATTGCTTTACGCGTGAAAGCGACTATAGAGCACTTCTCGCAGGACAGCTCCAGACCTCGTGCTCGAAGATAACCTGATGTTAGTGTGGCCGCTTTTTGAAGTCTGGCGCGCACCTGAGGACGCGTCGCTCCTGATGACCAAATGCATATATCATCTGCATAGATCGACACATGGACGGATTCCGGAAGGGTATGAACCAGGTCGATGAGCACCAGGTTAAATAGAGTGGGGCTCAAGACTCCGCCTTGTGGTACGCCTCGGTAGGTGTTGCGTTGTGATGACGCACCGTCCCCTGTTTGCACAAAGAATGACCTGTCCTTCAAGAAGCTGGATATCCACCGAAAAACAATGCCGCCTAGGCCGACATCACCCAAGGCGTCCAGGATGGCTTGATGGGTTACGTTGTCATATGCGCCTTTAACATCCAGGAACATCGCCGCTGACAGGTTCCTGAGGCTTTTTTCGTGCTGAACAGACGAGACAAGATCTATGACGTTGTCTATAGAAGAGCGTCCGCGTCGAAAGCCTGCCATAGCGTCAGGATATAACTTGTAATGTTCTAGATACCACTCTAGACGCGTCAGCACCATCCTCTCCATCACCTTTCCTAGACAACTGGCCAGAGCAATGGGACGATAAGACGCCACGTCTTATCGTCCTATCCATGTACTTATGTACCGTCTTATCCATGTACTTCCCATCATTCCCATGGTAGGACAACGACTTCAGCGCCAGAGTTCCCTCTAGTAATTTTTGTAGGAAACTCTATGACGCTACCCGAACGGGCGGCGAGTATAATCTTTCAATTGTTTCCGGCCGCCGCCGCACGACGGCGCCACCGTACGTGAAAGTTGCGAATTGTGTGACAGCAGAGCCAAAGCTTAAAGTAGCGACCATGGTCCTCAGGTGTTCGACGAGAGCTGACCTGTTGTGGTTGAGTGAGGAGATCGAGGTAAACGTAGAGGAGGACTTGACGGAAACAGAAATTCGTAAGACAATTCTAGAAAGAAACAATGATTCGAAATTCATAGAACGAATGAGCAAACGAATTCTGAGTAAGAAACGGGAACAGGAAGCAATTCGGCAAGAACAGGATGAATTTAGGCAAAAACAGGAAGAAGCTAGGCACAAACTAAAACGTATTTCGCACGAAGAAGGTCTAACAGAAGTTACGAGGCAGTACATTGATGCACTGAACATAGAGATTGAAGGTTTTGAGCAGTTAATCGAGCAAAGTCAACAGCGGCTTGAAAAATCTGTCGGCTGGACGCAGCGAAAGTGGCAGGATGTCGACAGCAGATTTCAGTCGAAAACCGAGAGAAGGAGTAGCACCTGCGACATTAGCAGCACATTCATAAGTGAACTATAAGTGCTAGCAGCTAACAATGCCTTAGTGGCAGCAGAGGCCGTTAAAGGTCAGAGTGAGAGCGACGAGGTGCTGTGCCAACAGATGACTGTAGAGACAGCTAGGCCAGCTGCGAACAAATTGGCACAGTTACCGTGCGTGTGCGTCGCTTGTTATGTTAGCGAGGTTGCTAGCTAACATTAAAGAGGTAAAGAGGTAAGGTAAAGAGTACTGCTGACCCGATAGACACGAGCACCCATGTCGAGTCAGATCTGCGTGCCGAAGAGAAGTGCCAGCTGGACGATGCAGTTGAGATTAGTTCTCGGGATGGCGAGCTCCGTAGCTCACGAGAGAACAACTGCATTGTTCAGGGATCGGTGCGGCTCTCCGCCAGTCTAGGTAGCCTAGAGATGGATGATTTAATTAAGAATCATTCGGACTGTGCGCGTGAGACAGCGCTCGAGACCGACGGGCTGTATGTCGATGCACAGCGTGAGCTGGGCAATGCAGTAGAGGGCAGTTCGCAAGAGTGCAAGTTGCATAACTCGAGTAAAGCCTGCTGCATTGTGCCAGAGTCGGTTGAGCTGTCCGCCAGTCGAGGCAAAGATAGAGTCGATTTAAATCATAATCACTCAGACTGTGCGGGTAAGAGACCGATCCGGGCCGATGAGATGTGTAACGGCAGCACCAGGTGCGAGATGACGGCATGAAATAGAGTTCGAGGAGAAAGCGCCGCAGAAAGAAGTGCCGAAAAGACCGGAATGCGGTGGCTAATGTAGCGGAGCCAAAAACGGCGACAGGCGCGAAAAGGCAGGGCGCGGAGAAAAGAAACGTGCGGTCGTCACGGACGATGTTGACGCATCAAACACGTTCGAGCCACCGGTCAAAGGGGGACCGAGAAGCATGTTCTGCACGGACGCGGACAAAGGGCACGAGGCAGTTAAATTCCTCGTCGTTCCGTCGTTCTCTTCGAAGCTCAGCGTGTAGTACAAAGAAGCGCAAGGTGGCAAGTCGAGACCAGGTGGGGATTAGCGACGCGATCAAACGAGTTCGTGAGGAAAGAGGGGCACCAGGACGCAAATTGGCAGGAGACTGTAATGTCTTGGGGGAGCTCATAGTGAGTCAACCCTTTTGTTGTTCCTCGGTAGCCAGAATAGCTCTCAAACCGCGACCACCTCGAGTACGACTCAAAAGTATGAGTCAGTTGTAAACGTTTGAAACGGGAGGCCAACAGAGCTTCTATAGGAGTAAAACGTGTTTTGTTTTATTTTTTGAGCATCGGATAATTTTCGCGATTTAAGTTTCTTTCAATATGTAAAAGTATGAGCTTTGTTTGTGTGTTTGTTTCAGAAGCTCGAGATTTGAAAGACGCGTTTTTTTGTAAACATGTACTCTCGCGGGATGTTCATTAATAAGTAGACAGGCTTTCTTTTTTGTTTTGTGTAAGTAACCTGAGTGTCGAGGTTATCGTTGAGAGGCCTATGGTAACGCGTGTGTGTATTAGTTAACCTTCTTTTTTATGTGTTTTTTTATTTTCTAAGGTTAACAGCGTAGGTTTTCAGTAAGTGCCTGATTTGCACTGAGAAGAGCTCTTAGTTCCTTTAGCGCGTGTCCTGTGTGGACGGAGTGAAGCAGATTGTTAATGACTTGGTTATGCTCGTGTGTGTTGAGGGCAACCGTGTTCTTACTTCTCTAGTGAGCGTGTATGAGCGTGGCACCTGTATGTGAGCCCTCCTCCACCTCCAAAAGGGCGGGTCATCTTCGGTGACGTCGAACGGTGACTGGACGAACGTTTCCGCCCACTGGGACTCAAGGGGGCACCAAGGGCTTATAAGCAGCGTTTGCCGGCTGCTAGAGTCTGCTCGTCGTCGGGAGCTGAGTGCTCGTTGTCATGCTAGAAATGTACTAGTGAGCTGTGTGTTCGTAAGCTGTTTGCTGTATGTTAGTCTTGCGGGCTCCATATGGGAGTCGCGCTAGACTGCCAATGTATCTTGCTTAAAATGTAAATATTGCAAATAAATCCTGCTGTCGTAAGTCCCGATGAAGAGTCAAGCTCCTTGGCAACTACCTTGGCAACCTTGGCAAACCCCTCCTACAACTACGACTGTCAAATCTTACACCTGAATGGCAGCGGTGAGATCGGCCTACAGCTCGTAGATCGTCCGACAACTCTACCAGTCCGACAACTCTACCAGTCTTACACCAGTCCGTACGCCGTCGCCGCTGCCAGAATTAACCGAGAATGTTCCATTCTCGGTTAAGGCGAAAGCATTACTAGGCTCACATTGCACAATCCGTCCGAACCTGCCAGCCGTGCCTTGAAGCCGTCCGCCACCGTCGTGCGAAGAACCATGGCAGCACGGCAAACGAAGGAAAATGGAAACGCCCTCAGCCGCAGAACAGCCGAACGCCGCACTGGAAATTTATCTAGCGCGTGACTTGGCACTTGGCCGGCGAGAGCGAGGGCAAAGACTGGCGTCACTCAGTTCACCCGCAAAGCAGGAGCCCGATGTTAGCCCGATGGAGATGGCAGCGCCCCGGTGTGGCCCCGCAGCCGCTCCTGCGCCCGGAGCAGTGGCCGCCTATTAACGCGACAGCGTTAACGAGCTCGTGTCGCAGAAAAGCCCTGTCGGCGGCGGCGGTGGCGTTGGCCGTGAGCGAAAAAATCCCGGAAGGCAATTTATAAATACAAACCACTTGCAAGTTGGGCTGCGTGGGAATCGAACCAGGGTCTCCGGAGAGTGAGGCAGAGACGCTACCATTCAGCCATGAGTTCGATCGTTCAAGGTGGGACAAAAACGCCTCTGGTGAATGCGGTGTTGCCTTACAAACGTGCCGCAGAAAGCTATACTGCTGTATATATCGGTAATTACGAGCACGTAAATTACAGAAGTCGCAGTTAAACGCATAGCGAAGTATGTTTCCGCTACATTTCTACTGCGCTTTCCGCACAGACAGAGCCATCTTGCGGCAAACGCAGAAGACCCCCTCCTCTCAATGTACGGCGCTGCCCCGACAGGTGGCGCGCCACGCGCGCATTGGGGCTGTGCGGGGGTTTGGGGCTGTGCGGGACGTGGCGGAAGTGGCTCGCGGACGCTCCTGTGCACGAGGCTTCAGCGACTTCGTTCGTAGCTAAGTACTCTTTTATCTTTATTAGCTAGTGTTTTGAAGTGTTTTCTTTTGCATGGAGTAGGGGCGCAAATTTTGAATTCTTGGTCGGAGTAGTAAACGCGTGAGTAAACGTACCGGCTTTGTCTAGGTCTGGCGGCTCCCCCGTTAGGCCTACACTGTAAACGAAAATAAACCCAGTTGAGAGTTTTTAAGAGGTGATGTGCCCTAAAACCTCCCCTTCTCAAATATTTACTCCGATGTATGGGAGCAAAACAGCGCCATTCCCTCGTTTCACTCCGCTGGCTAGCTGCCGGAGTACTAAGGCGACATGACGCGATTTTACTCCGCTTAAAAATTTTGTTCTCCCGTGAAACTCCGACAGGGCGTTTTGAAAAACTCCCCTCCGCCGATACAGGTTAGTCACGTGGCGCTTCCCATGAGGCTGTGCGCCTCGCCAGCGACCGGGCGCGTTCGGCGGAGCGGGCAGTGCTCATGGCTGACGGTTTGTTTACGTCTGTGAAGTGTTGTTCCGTGACAGCGTTTCGTCAATTTGTTTCCCGTATCTCCTTCCAGAAAGTGTTATAGGCATGCCTGAAGCTCACTGTATCTCAGCATCAAGTACATTAGCTGTGATCACTTTGCTGACAACGATGATTGCAAGAACCACGTTTTCAAGTGCGGAAAAAGGCTTAGGGTATACCTAGAAGCTGCTCACTGGCTCGTGATGTCGGCTCACGTTCTGGCTGTGTTTCCGTGCTGCGTCACCCTGTCTTGTGTTCTTCAGTACGTGAAATGCCACTTCTATGTCCTTTTGAGTACATGCTGACAACGTCCGGTGTAATGTTTGTAAGGACCGCGTAGCAATGGCAACAGCAGCCACTGTTCGAGCGACGACATCCGTGCTAGTCGCGCATGAATGGCGTAACCCAAGTTCGTTGCGGTGCTGTGTTGGCAGTGAGAAAGACCGGAGTGCAAGCAACTGTTTTTATTTATCTGTGAACGGATATCCTCGCCCGAAGAAAAACGGTAGGACATAAGTATATATGTGTGCTTAAAATAAAGCTTCTTATTGAGCGATGTGAATCGAATTGTTATCGCGCATATAGGTTTTGGTCACGTCATTGCTTCCGATATTGCATTAACATTACGCTCTATCCGAGACACTGATTTAGACGCATGCCTGCTGGCTACGAGTTTAGGGGTTCACTCGACAGATCAGCGATGTAGCTCCTTTTCGCAACCGAGACAGATTGCTTGTACTCAGAGCAAGTAGTGCGGTGTATAAAATGTATGTCTGCGCATTTTTCGGTGTTACGTTGGCTGCTGCGGGTCATGCTCGCACGTAATAATTTCTTGCTACGCTACCACTATACCGAAAAAATGAAATTTTGCTATGCAGCACATGCACTTACATTTTTCTAGCTTACTGTAACTAACGCACTACTTTTTGGCCGCGAACGCCGGCAGTGTGCGAAGTCGCTTCAGCACTCACAGAATGGCATAGTTTTGAAAAATAACGCCATTACCTTTTTTTCTCTCACTATTTTGAATTAACAGTTTTGTGTTGATTAAGGTATTCTGTTAGTTTCAAAGAGGCAGGTCTCGTATGAACAAGCATGTGAGTCGTAATTCTGAAAACAGCACAGCTGCTCCCTTGGCGGTTTCGAGGCACACAGTATCGTGGCTATATATACTGGCACCGTTGCATCTTGAGTATCGCGTGTACGTGGGATGTCTTTCAAATTTCTGCATTGGGCGTTTCTGGAATGTTTATGTATGTCATGATATATGTGCTTTCATTGACTTGTTTCATCGAATTTGACGCGGTCTCGTGTGCATATTTCGAAATTTGACCAGCAGCTTCTGCATGTAAACATGTTCGCGCAAACTGACGCGATGCCTCTTTTTATACTCCCGTTGCACCTCGAAAAAACTCCGTCAATTAAAGCAAAAAATAAAAAAAGACAGAAAAAAACCTCCCATAATTCCACGCAAAAATTCCGCTCGTACGGAGTAAAAATTCTACTCCGATCATACGGAGCATAATAAACTCCGAACCGGGGGGTCGCTAGAGGACAAGCAGTATACTCCCACCTCGGAGTTATTTCCGTTTACAGTGTAGTTGGTACGAGGGACCTATTTGAAAGGCTTATTAAAATTCTTTCAGCTAGCTCTTCGGAAACTTACATGGAGTAGGGAGTGATAATTCTTTATTTTTGTTTGGGATAGTGGTCGAGGTCGGCTTTGCGTGAGTGATTTGGCGAACTTGCTCGTTGGGCTTAGGGACGTAGGCCTAACGATGAAATCGAAAAACGTGAAGGCCGAGGGAGACGGGGAGCAAGTGCAGTCCGACGAGTGCCTGCGATGGTGCTTCCTCGACGAGACTGAATTCCAGAATTTAGCAGACGCGGAGGGGTCTAGTTTAACGTGCAGGTCGTGCGAGGGAGTCAGGGAAGCTGTCCAAAAACTGGAAGGGAATTAGGCGGCTAAGTTCGAAGAGCTTAAGGCAAACCTGAGGGAGGAGCAGGAGAAGCGGGTAGCACTGCAGGCGAAAGTTGAAAATTTCGTCAAGGTGGAGGTGGCCCAGGCCACGCAGTTAATAAAAACTGGCCGAGATTGACGAAGAGAAAGAAAGGAGCGCCGAACTGAAAAAGCGGCTCGACGTATTTGTGACGCGGGCAGCGGAGAATGTCGGGTCAGGACACCAAAGCGGTGGCAAAGACTCAAAAAGTAGGGTAGACCCTACAGGCGAAGTGGGAGGCAGGAGCCAAACCAAGCAGTCGCCAGCTCGCCACCGGTGAATCGGCTTAGCTATTGGCCTCGAGCTCCACCACTGGAAAAGCTGGCGCCACCGTCGGCGTGACGTGCTAGGAGGGATCATGTGGGCATAGCGGCCGCGTCGGCTGCTTCGGGAGCGCCGAAGCGAGCTGAAAACGAGAGTTTAAATTCCCTCGTACGCTGCCGTCCTCATTTAATGGCGATAATTTCCCGCTTCGAGTGTCTCCTTTACAACGCTTGAAAGCACTACAATAGGTAGTGGCTGCCTTTGAAGGCGCGTAACATGGTAGGCTACTGCTCGGTGCCGCAGGGCCGAACGCACGTAACGGAGGCCGGTGTCAGCCTTATTCCCACGTAGCCGCAGGACAAGAAGCTGCGTGAAGCTTGGCTCGCGAAACATAAAACCGGGAAACAGTCAGCGGCTACAACTCGGGTATGCAGCAAGCACAGACGCGAGGAAGCTTTCTGCTACGGCGCCCCGTCTGCGAAACGCGCACTGGGACGCTCGCCCAAGTCTGCTGCCCGACTAATGTCATGACGCTTTGGTCTATGAACTTGTCGATGCTATAGATACTGGCAAGCTGAATGGAGTGGAAAGGCAACGGTAAGAACCACATTTAAAAAAAGCATGGCATATGGTAATGCTTGTGTTATGAATTAATGCATTGGATTACAAAAAAGGAGCAGCGGGAAATGGCACGCTGAGAACACCGATAAACATATAGTGCGACGCAACTCGAGAAATAATATTGAAAGGTCAAAGAATTTAGAAGAAAAAAAAGATTGAATCGTCGCGACGGCACATCACAGTCCCCGTAGGCGTCGAAGTCTCTACAGTGAAGTTATTTTTGAACAGCTCTGATAGCACCAACGCCACAGTGGTTGCTTGCATACTGTCAAATGCTCATATTCTGCGGCCTAAAACTCATGGCACGGTGTGAAAACGCGCGCGCAGAGAAAGTGAAACAGTGCGCGGACAAGCATGCAGACGCGCAGTCGGAGACGCCGAGGTGGAGCCGAGCGGAGTGGTTGGCTCTGCATGGAGCTCCGTGATTTTCTATCTTTTGACCAGTTTTTCCTACGATGTGCTGAATTTCGTGTGCAATACGTGATTCGGGAACATCTAAGGACTCTGTACACACCAGCGTTAGCGGTGAGCCCTTCGTATTTTCGTAAACAAGGGCCAGGACGTGCCCGCCACACGTGTGCAGATTGCTAACACTAACGCCGACTACGGCGGCGGTGGCTGCTGCGCGGGAGACGCCGCGCGCGCTGCCGCAACAGATGGAGACGCCGGCTGCGTCCGCAGCTGCGACGCCCACGGGCGCGACGAACGCTACAACGAGCACGCCTAAACCAAACTACATTGAAGCTTCAAGCTCGCACGAACCACTAAAAGTACGAGCGACGCTCTCGGACCAGGACCGGGAACAAATGGAGTACCAAGACACCGACGAAGGGGATAGTATCATCCTACAAGACACCGATATGCCCGTCACACGCGTCGGGCAGGAGGAGGACACAGGAGACTGGCAAACGGTGTTAACTGTTCGCCAGAAGAAGGCTCTCGCTAGAGTTGGAAGAAAAACCATGGGAGCAGGGGCTGCCCACGACTCGTCGAGCCAGCACCTCGGACCAGCCAAGAAGCCGCCGATGAAGAAAAAGCCACGAGTCAACAGACTACCTCCGTTACCAAAGGAAGACTTCAAAATAATAGTCCGACCACATCAAGGGCTACCAATTAAAGACTTGACGGCTCCGCAGATTTCCGAAGCGGTCATCATGGCCGCACAAAGGAAGGTGAGAGGGGAACACTTCCTTTTACGGCTAAAGCCAGGATCAAACATCTTTATCATATCTACCCCCAAACAAGAGGTAGCAGATATAGTCAGGAAGATAACGACGCTCGTTATCAACGGCAAACAACACGCAGTGAACGCTTACGTGACGGCCGGAGAAGACACAAAGAAAGGTGTAGTGCACGGATTTGCACCGCACACGAGTCCGGAAACACTCCAAGCCAACCTGCGCATCAGAACCCAAGGAGTGGAGATACTACGAGCGCGCATGCTTGGGGAAACAAAGACAGCGGTCATTACTTTCTATGGCCCCATGATACCACGCTTTGTCTACTACATGGGAGGAGAAATACCCTGTTACCCATTCAAGAACACCGTACAATTCTGCAACGCCTGCATGCAAACAGGCCACAGAACGGACGTGTGCCCTCAGCCCCATACCTCAGTATGCAGCAAATGTGGCACTAAGGAGCCACAGCCAGAGCACGAATGTAAACCCACCTGCTCCACTTGTGGAGAGGAGCATCTTGCCGGTTCGAAGGACTGCAAGAAACGGTACAAACAGCCACGGCAGAACAACAAAACGCATAGGAAGTCTTCCTCCAGACTACTCAAAACTCCGATCAAGGAGTCTGTACCAAGGCCACGGTGGTACGACACAGATGAAACGGACGACGACGGATGGCCACCATTAAAGCGACAAGAAGACCTACCAGCGGCGTCGCCACGACGACAGCGATCCCGATCAAGAGAGCGACGAAGGCGACATAAGGACTCTGACTCTTCAGACCACCCCACTTCCCACCGCCAGCCCATTCTTACAGGGTCCAGGCAAAGATCTCCCACTCCAACAAGGAAGAAGGAACCCACCGACAACAAGGTGAGCTGGGCGGGGATGGTTCGTACCACGGCTCCCATAACATCAAACCCAGAATACCAAAAAATTGTATTAGAAAATAGGCAACTCAAGCGAAGCTTAGAAGAACTGAGGCTGGAGATCGCCGCACTTAAAAGCCAACTCACAGCTAAGGCGGAACAAGCAAAACCCACACATGTGGCACAACAAGAACACACGAAAGTGACACCCACTAAGGACAAAACACTACAACTCCTAGTGCAACAGATGCAAAGCATCCAAAACTTCCAAGAACAACTATACGCTGATTTACAGGGACTTAAAGGATACGTGGAAGAAACGCTAGCCCGACAAAGACCACTGCGTAAAAGAGCGAATAGCAACCCCAGCGCACCGTCGGCTAGAAAAGCCAAGAATGGCATAATCTCGGACTCGACGGACGTCGAAAGCGTGATCAACAATGGCCAGTAAAACACCCAGACTCGTAGACACCGCTGAGATATGGCATTGGAACTGCCGCTCTTTCCAAAGAAGAGCGGCAGCGCTACAGACTTTCATCGATTCGGCCATCAGCAAACCTGATATTATATGCCTCCAAGAAGTAGGGAAGGGTACAGTCAAGCTAAGGGATTACTACACAGTTACGAATCAGCAGTACCCGCGGGTTGCTACATTAGTGCATAAAGGAATAGCGGTGAGCTCACACTATGTCGCTCAATGCGCAACCGAGCACCAAATCATTGAAATACACACATCGAAGAAAGGGAGAGCAAAGACCTTTATTTGTAACGTATACAGTCCTCCCAAAGAACGTCGACCGGACTTTGCGGCAATTATAGAATACGCATTAGGCCACCTGAAAGGAAAAGACAAATTTGTACTCCTAGGCGACTTCAACGCTCCCCACACCCATTGGGGATACCGACGAGATACCCCCAAAGGCAGAAGCCTGGTAGAAATTACAGAGAAATATGATCTAGAACTAGTAACTCTCCCACTAACACCCACTAGATTAGGAAATAGCGTGTGCGGGGACACCTACCCCGACCTAACCTTCACGCTAAACATAGCGGATGGGCAATGGAGAAATTTAGACGAAAATCTGGGAAGTGACCACTATATTATTAGTTATTCAATGACCACACCCCGGCTCAAACTTCCACCAAAGCAGGCTAGAATCACAAACTGGACGGCATACAGAAAATATCCAATGTCCACAACACCCCCCAACACAGCTGAGGACTGGGCAAAGGAACTCAAAGTCGCGCACGAAGCCACGACACGAAACATATCCATTAACGCGAAAACACCTGCAGTAGACCCACATCTGCTGCACCTGTGGGAGGGCCGGCGTAGCTTAACCAAGCGCTGGAAAACTCAAAGACTGAACAGAAAACTTAGGGCAAGAATAGCAACGCTAACAGAACAAGCAAATGAGTATGCCAGAGAGCTGCAAGCGGAAAATTGGCTCCAATTTTGTGATTCACTGAGAGGGACGCTATCCACCGCTAAGACATGGGCTATCTTACGTAGCATGATAGACCCGGACTCTACAAAGACGGCAACAGCGAGAACGATACGCACCCTAGTAGGTGAATACAAAGGTGACACCGATAAACTGATCCAAGCGCTCAGGGAGAAATACATTAACACAGGGGGCGATAGTGTCGAATCTCTCAGCTACAAAGGGCTGGCAAACAAACCTCTAGATGAGCCCGTTACGGTTGCCGAATTGTATGCAGCGGCGCAGGACATCAGACGAAACACAGCACCCGGAGCGGACGGCATCACCAATGCAATGCTGCGCAACCTCAGCAATGAGCAACTCGGACGACTAGTCGACTACTTCAACAAGGGCATATGGGAAACTGGTACCATTCCACAGCAGTGGAAGGAAGCCACCATAGTCCTAATCCCTAAACCGGGAAAACAGAAAACTATTCAGAACTTGAGACCAATATCACTAACGTCATGTCTCGGGAAGCTGTTTGAAAAAGTGATACTCACCAGGTTAACTGATTATATCGAAAGTCACAACCTCCTATCGGTGTACATGTATGGTTTCCGCAAACATCTGTCAACACAGGATGTTTTCCTTAGGCTAAGAGACGAAGTAATAAACAACGTGGCGACTGGTGAAGAAAACATAGTGGTGGCGTTGGACCTAAAGAGCGCATTCGACACTATGTCGCATAAGCTCATCATGGAGGAACTAGAAAAAATGGGATGCGGCAAGAGAATTTTTGACTACGTGAAATCCTTCTTAACTGGTAGGACTGCCACGATAGGTTTAGAAGATATGCGATCACCCAAGCTCAATCTCCCCAACAAAGGAACTCCACAGGGAGCTATACTCTCACCATTATTGTTTAACATTGGCATGAACAATTTGGCAAGAAGGTTGCATCAAATCCAAGATCTCAAATTCGCGCTCTATGCGGATGATATCACCTTATGGATGCACAAGGGATCGTTAGGCCACAAAGAAAGCACCCTACAAGAAGCCATCAACACCGTTCAAAACTTCGTGGCAGAACACGGCATGGCCTGTGCACCAGAAAAGTCGGAATGGGTCAGAGTCCATGGACGAAATTACCGTAACAGGCCAAACCTACACCTCCAACTAGAGAACCGAATGCTTCCAGAAAAGACCAAGGTTCGTGTGTTGGGCCTCTGGATCCAAAGCAACAGGCGAGCGGATCACACTATCGCGACCCTGAAAGCGACAACGAAGCAAATAGCAAGACTAATAGGACGAATCACAAAGAAAGGGAGAGGCCTATACGAAAACGAAACCATACGACTCGTTCAAGCTTTTGTCATCAGCCGGATAACATATGCTCTTCCCTATCAGAACTTAAATCGCACAGAAATCAAGATGGTGGACCAGATCATACGGTGCGCGTACAAGGTGGCGCTAGGATTACCGGTGAACACCGCAAATGAAAGACTACACGACACAGGAGTTTACAACACCTTTGAAGAGCTCAAGGCAGCGGTTATGATAAATCAGACAGAGCGCCTGTGTCTCACACAAGCCGGACAACAACTACTGACTGAACTAAGATATTCGGTGAAGCCGCAATATTGCAGTGACCAAATCCATCAGATACCAGGCCCCATCAGGAAGCAAATACAAGCCACACCGATACCAAAGAACATGAATCCCGAATACCACAAAGGCCGAAGACAAGCCAGAGCCAAGCAACTCATCAAAAGCTTTGGAAATAATCAAGAAGTGCAATACACGGACGCCGCTCGGACTGCTAGAGGACACGTCATTGTAGCAGTTCGCAACACCCAGCGGAAAAGAGCCGAAATAACGGCCTCAATAAATACAACATGCACAGCCACTGCTGAAGCTTCAGCAATCGCGATGGCAATCAAACACAGCGACAGCACCGGGCACTCGGCACTGGTTATCTCCGACTCTCAAGCAGCATGCAGAATGTACGTGCAAGGCAGATTGCCACGAATCGCGCTGAGAATTTTAGGCGACGCGCTCCACGAAGAGCATTCAATCATATGGTGTCCAGGACACGAGGGCATCCCAGGCAATGAGAGGGCACACTCCCTAGCTCGAGAACTCACAAACCGAGCGGGGAACCACAGCCCTTTCCAAGACTGTCCACTTACAGCCCGAGACATCCTCGAACACCAACGTCGCACGAGAGAGCGCCTTGCCCCCCCGCATCGGCAACTGGGGGTACAAGAAGCCCGCGCATACAGACGAATACAGACGCACACCTATCCCCACTTGGGAAGAGCACACCACATAAATCCCACACTACATGCCAGCGCTTGTCCATGGTGCGGTGCATGGCCGTCGCTGCCACATGTGACGTGGGAATGTACAGAAAGACCACGAGAAGCGAACTCGCCTGAGATGCTTGCCTACAATAGGGAGCCGTGGGAGATCCTCCTCGCCCGGCCGGGGCTGGGGGCCCAAAGGGGCCTCTTGGACCAGGCGGAGAGAGTAGCCAGGATCACTGGTGTCCTGGAATAGGGACCCACCCAACCGCTTCCCTCCCACCCTACCCTTTTCCTTACTCCCCTCTTCCCTCTCAATAATTAATAAAGTTTTTCCACCACCACCACCACCAGACGCGCAGTCAGTCGCTGCGAATCTGCGCGATCGCTGCATTGAGGCTTCGTTCTATTACGCTCCATTTAGTTATACAAACACTATAATAACATATTTCACATAGCTTGCTCTCAGCGTTTACCTACCTTTCACGCAAGAAGCCGGTTCGGGAGACTCCATCGCGGCGACCGCGCGCAGTGGCGTTCACTGTACGTATTCGGTAAAGAGATAGCGTCTGTAAACGATTGTGTACCTTCAGTTTGCCCAGAATTAATATTTAGAAAGTAAAGAACATCTCTCGTTTCGAAAGTACTTACAGAAATGTCCGGGAGAGCTCGCGCGTGGTGTTTTCAGTGAGCGCTGGCAGCAAAACCTATGAGGAGAGCGCCGCGTGATCCCTCATACTACGCCAGCGAGGCGCTTCCGATAGATGGCGACTCCGTAACTCCTCGCCGCCAGTGAAGCAACGCAACACGCCCCGAATGAGGCGACGCTGCAGCCACAGGAAGCTGGAAAGAGCGGCACCTACCTTGAGGCCACGCGGAAAAAGCAGGAGCCCAGGGGACAATGCCCTTTGTCGAGTCAGAATCACGCGGAAAAGGACACAGGGAAGCAGGGAGAGGTAGGAGAGAGTGAAAGGGTGATTATCGCTGGCGACTCAAACATGGCTGGGTGCTCAAAAGCAATTGTGGAGGGGGTGAAAGGCGACAAAAGAGTGGCGGCAGGCACATTTCCAGGGCGGACACGGAGCTCTGTCATGGAGCGAGCAAAAGAAAAGCTCACGGAAAATGCCTACGTGCGCAACCTTGTCGTAGTAGCAGGTGGGCTAAATGACGTCCTAAACAGGAAAGGGCCAGGACTAGCCCAGCGCTTGGCGAAGGAGGTGGACGACTTGCGCGAGCTATCCCCTCAAGTGCAGATCGTGGTGTGCACGGTGCCGGAGGTGCCTGTGCGTGACAATCACGTACAAAGAGCCGTAATGGCTGCCAATGAGGCAATATGGAAAATGAGCCGAGAGAAGGGCTTCGAGGTTGTCGAAGTAAACAGGGAAGTGAGAAGTTGTGGTGGTTTTAAACGAGATGGGATCCACTTCAATTACAGGCTAGCACGAGAAGTGGGTTGGCGACTTGGGGGTCGCGCTGTTGCTTATTTAAGGGGCCCGCGGGCGCTCAGGAGGTCAGAGTAGGTAGTAATGAAGAAGGTCCCCTAGGGGACATCAGAAGAGCATCGCCGTCGATAACAGAAAAAGGAGGAAAGCAAGAACAAGAGCTCGCCATGCAATAGGCTACATAAACATGCAGGGCGGCAGAAGAAAGGAAAAGTGGGCAGAGATTGAGGAGCAGTTACATAGAGAACAAATAGGGGTGTATGCGGTTACAGAAACGCACTTTAGAAACTCAGAAGAGCCGCCAGTTATTGAGAATTATGTATGGGAAGGGTGCAACAGAACTAAGTCGGAAAGAAAGGGAGGCGGAGTCGGAATCCTCATCCATCAGGGAGCCAAATGGAAAAGAGTAAATTCACAATGTCAAGAGCATCTTTGGTTATCAGGTACAAGGAGTGGGAAAGAAACTTGGCTAGGAGTTACGTATTTGTGGACCGGAAAAAATTGCGCAGAGAAGAATAAAGAGTTAGTGGAATGCATAAGCGCTGATATTAAGGGTTTCGGGAATGGTGCTGAGATTGTACTATTAGGTGACATGAATGCCCACATACAAGATTTAGATGGCTATACCGACAATAACGGGCAGTCAATGCTAGACCTTTGCGAGCAACATAACCTCGTGATCGTGAATACAAGGCCTAAGTGTGACGGACAAATCACGTGGGAAGTGGGAAACCGGCAATCGACCATTGATTACTGTCTGATGACAGAAGGAATTCATGATAAGTTGAGAGAAATGGTCATCGATGAGGAAGGGTTTAGCAGCATATAGAGTGACCATAAACGCATCATTCTGAAAATGTGATATGTAGTTGAGAAAGAGAGCAAGGAAAGCACAATGGCCAGTCCAAATTTGAACGCTGAACAAATAGCAAATATAGTCACTAGAGTTGAAGAAGAACTTGGCAAGTGGCCAAGTAAGGAGTGGGAATATGGTGAGCTTCTAAGTGTAATAACGACAGAAATACGGAAAGAGAAACAACATGTTCGTTGGAAAGGAAAAAAGAAACCGAAAAGCTGGTGGAACAAGGAGATACGAGAAGCGATCGCCGAACGACAGAAAGCATCTCGAGAGCACAGGCAGGCAAAGAAGGCGCAGTTTCCACAGGATGAAGTAACCAGTAAATGGGAAATATACCGGGAGAAAAAGTCTATGGTTCAAATACTGGTGCAAGCAAAATTAGAAGGTGGAAGTGAATGTTGGTTGTCAGAAATACGTCAGAAAAAGAAGGCCGCACCTAGAATATTTTGGAATCACATAAAATTATTAGGAAGGAAGTCAACAACAATACAACAACATATCCTAGACGAAGATGAAAACAGACTGGAAGGAGAAGCGGCAATAAATTACATCCGAAACGCAACAGCCGAATCCTTTCAAGGTAATGACGAGGTTGTACTTGATGAAAAAAAGAGCATGAAAGAGACCCAAGTGGAAGAGGAGCTGGTGCTGACAAATTTAAACTGGAAGAAAGCGGAAGAGAAAATTCCTAAACGCACAGCCACAGGGCTAGACGAGGTTCCCGTTAGGCTAATAAATGAACTGGGACCAAAAAGTAAGGAAGCTCTGGTGAAAGCAGTGGGAAAAACTTTAAAAGATAGACGAATACCAGACAGTTGGCGAAAAAGTAGAATGAATTTAATTTATAAAGGTAAGGGGGAGAAAGACAGAATTCCCTCGTATATACCCTTGACCATTACATCGGTAATATACAGGCTAGCAATGCAGGCAATCAAATTAAAGCTTCAAGCATGGGCAGAGAATAATGGCATTTTGGGAGAGCTTCAGAATGGCTTTAGAATAGGTAGGCGTTTGGATGATAACTTGTTTGTTCTTGCTCAGTGTATCGAAATATCAAGAGCAGAAAGCAGACCGTTGTATGTGGCCTTTTTGGACATTGCAGGAGCATACGACAACGTAGACCGCAACATTTTGTGGGATATTCTGGAAGGGGAAGGCTTAGGTAACGATTGTCTACAGCTTTTGAGAGAGATTTACCTAGAAAATACCGTTTGCTTTGAATGGGAAGGGATGAGAAGCGCGGAGAAAGTTCAAATCAACAAGGGACGGAGGCAGGGGTGCCCTTTATCCCCGCTGCTGTTTATGATGTACATGGTGAGGATGGAGAGGGCGCTAGAAGGAAGTAATATCGGGTTTAATCTCTCATACAAACAGGCAGGTACAGTAATAGAGCAGCAACTCCTAGGTTTATTTTATGCGGACGACATTGTGTTGCTCGCTAACAAGCAAAGTGATTTGCAACGTCTGGCTAATATCTGTGGACAGGAAGGCAACAATTTAGGTTTGAAATTTAGTGTTAGAAAATCAGGTGTTGTGGTATTCAATGAAAACAGTGAACAGACAGTGGAGATACAGGGTCAAGAAATACCTCTGGTAACAGAATATAAATACCTTGGTATATGGATAAACCAAGGCAATGGATATATGGAAACACAGGAAAAAACCATAACAGTCAAGGGGAACAGAAATGCAGCCATAATGAAGCACAGAGCGCTATGGGGATACAATAGATACGAGGTCCTCCGAGGTATGTGGAAAGGGGTAATGGTTCCAGGACTTACTTTTCGAAATGCGGTTGTTTGCTTTAAATCAGGCGTACAATCAGGGCTCGACGGGAACCAAAGGTCAGTGGGTCGCCTCGCATTGGGCGCTCACGGGAAGACTACAAATGAAGATGTGCAGGGGTATATGGGCTGGACTAGTTTTGAAGTAAGGGAAGCTCGCAGTAAAATTGAGTATGAAGAACGGCTGAGGAATATGGAAGAAAGTAAATGGGCTGGGAGAGTGTCCAGGTATCTGTACAGGCAAAACATTGATTCACAGTAGAGGAAAAGAACTAGGAAGCTTACCAGCAAGTATGCGGCCTGTGGGGTGGGCAACACAGCAACAAAGAAGGTCAAGCGGAAAGTCAGAGAGGCTGAATTAATCTCATGGGTGGCAGCAATGGAAAAGAAACCTGCCATGAGTAACTACTTAAGAGGAAAAAACGAAATCAGGAAAGAAACCAGTTATGATAACTCAAAGGGAAGCTCATTACTTTTCGAAGCGAGATCGGGATGCCTTAGAACACGCACCTATAAAGCGAGATATAAGAAGGAAGAAGAAGCATGTGCTTGCTGCGGTAAAGCTAGGGAAACGACGGAGCATATTTTATTAGAATGTGAAGGCGTCTACCCAGCGGTCGATTTAGGCACCACTGGCCTCCTTGAAGCCCTTGGGTTCAGCGGGAGCAGTGGTAAAGCAAACAGGTCCGCAATAGACATTAGTAAGAGGCGATTGGAGGATTGGTGGAAGAAAAGTAGGGAAACGACAAAAGACGGAGATGTACAAAAACACAGTTCGCAATAGGGGATCAGAAAATTTGGACGTGGTAGTTCATAGTGTTTTGTTTCTTTTCTTTTTTTCATTGGTTAACCTAGGTAGGATATTAGGCAGCATAGTAGCAAGAGCTTGGTGGCGCAGCCCACCACCCCGTTCCAAAGGGGACGCTCATAACATCCATCCATCCATCCATCCGGGGCTGTGCGGGGTCTGGTGCGAGGCGCGTCGCGGCCCGGACTCCCTCTCCCCTGACGACGCTTCGCCGTGCTCCCTCACGGGCTGCAGAATCAAGCGTCCTTCCTTTCTTTAGATCACTATCTATCTATCTCTCTTGCCGTGCCGATCACGACGTTTGGCTCGCGTAGATCATTTCCCCCTACGAGACACCGAGTTCTTTGGTTCGTTCCGCTTGCTCAAGCGCACGTTTCGTTGCCGCACCGAACGCTGCGTTGCTCTTAAGCAAACGCAAAAAAGTACACATACACACACAAACACATCGAGAAAGAGAGAGAGACAGAGTGAGAGGCTTTTTGAGGAATACATTGTTTGGGATATATGGCCTTAGTGAGATGAGAACTGGTGAGGCCTATACATTGCTGAATAACGGCCATGTCACCTGCTATAGATGTCTCCCAGGTAAGAAGCAATACGAGGTGCGATCCCTAATCCACGAGGACATAGCGAGCAACATTGACAAATTCTACAGCATTATATAAGGTTAGCAGAAGTCGTAATCAAACTTAATAAGAGGTATAGGTTAAAGGTAGTACAATCCTATGCTCCTACATCCACTCACGATGATGAAGTAGATCAGTTTTATGAAGATGTTGAATTAGCGATGAGGAAAGTGCAAACAGTACACTGTAGTAATGGGCGACTTCAATGCAATAGTGGGGAAAAAGCAAGCTGGTGAACAAGCAATTGGCAACCACGGCGTCGATTCTAGGAACTCTAGAGGAGAGATGCTGATAGAATTCGCAGAAAGGAATAAGCCAAGAATAATGAACACCTTTTTCAAGAAGCGTAGCAACAGAAACTGTACCTGAAGAAGCACTAATGGCGAAACAAGAAGCGAAATTGATTTCATACTTTCTGTCGATCCCAGAATAGTGTAGGATGTAAAAGTAGTAGTAGTAGTCGTAGAGTAGTAGTAGTAGTAGTGGTAGTAGTAGTAGTAGTAGTAGTAGTAGTAGTAGTAGTAGTAGTAGTAGTAGTAGTAGTAGCAGTAGTAGTGAAAGTAGTAGTAGTAGTGTAGGATGTAAGGTGTAAAGTGCACTGATCATAGATTAGTGAGGGCAAGGATTTATTAAATTGGTCAAGAAGAAACAGGTCAACCTAGAGGCAGCAAGGGTAAAAACACACAAATTCAGGCAGATGCTTGCAAACAAATATGTAGCCTTAGAACAGAGAGATGAATATGACATAGAGGTAATGAATGAAACCTTAACTAGGCTGGCTTCAGAAGCAGCAATTGAAGTGGGAGGCAAGGCACCAATGCAACCAGTAGGCAAGCTCTCCCATGTAACAAATGACCTAAAAAAGAAACGACAAAGAATGAAAGTGTCGAACTCAAGAGATGAGATGGAATTCGCAGAACTGTCAAAACTGATCAACAAGGCGAAAATAGGTGATATTCGAAATTAAAACGCGAGAAAGACTGAAGGAGCCGTAAGAAATCGACGCAACCTGAAATCAGTGAGAAGGAAACTTGGCATAGGACCAACCAAGGTGTATGCACTGAAAGATAAGCAGGGTAATATCATCAGCAATCTCGAAGGCATAGTAAAAGCAGCGGAAGAATTCTATACTGACCTGTACAGTACCCAGAGGACTCGGGATAACTCCATTCGAAACAGTAATGAAAGGATACAGAAACTCTTCTTATAACTAGCCATGTGGTCACAAGGGCCTTGCACGACATGGAATGGGGAAGAGCGGCAGGAGAAGATGGAATAAAAGTCAATTTAATCAAAGATAGAGGAGACATAATGCATGGAAAACAGGCGGTTCTCTATGCGAAGTGTCTAACGACTGCAAGGGTCCTAAAAAACCCGAAGAATGCAAACATTATACTAATCCACAAAAAAGGAGACGTTAAAGAATTGAAAAACTATAGGCCCATTAGCTTACTCCGAGTATTGTATAGCATATTCACGAAGATAATCTCCAATAGAATAAGGGAAACACTGGACTTTAGTCAACCAAGAGAACAAGCAGGTTTCAGGAAGGGATGCTCTGAATGGATGGCATCCATGTCATCAATCAGGTACTCGAGAAATCCGCAGAGTACAATCAGCCTCTTTATATGGCTTTCATAGATTACGAAAATCCATTTGATTTATTAGAGATGCCAGCAGTCATAGAGGCATTACGCAATGAAGGAGTACAGACCGCTTAAGTAAATATTCGGGAAAATATCTACAGACGTTCCACAGCTACCTTAATACTCTACAAGAAAAGTGGGAAGATACCTGTAAGGAAAGGGGTCAGACAAGGAGACAATTTCTCAAATGTTATTCACTGCGTGCCTGGAAGAAATATTCGAGCTATTAAACTGGGAAAGCTTAGGAGTAACGATCGACGGTGAATACCTCAGCAACCTTCGGTTTGCCCATGACATTGTTCTACCAGCAACACTGCAGACGAGTTACAACAAACGATTGAGGACCTTAACAGAGAGGGAGAGGATCGCAGAGAACAGAGATTGAGGTGATCGCAGGGAGAGGCCTTCGTCCTGCAGTGGACGTAAAATAGACTGCTGCTGCTGCTGCTGCTGATGCAACCTTTTTGTTTGTTTGTTTGTTTGTTTGTTTGTTTGTTTGTTTGTTTGTTTGTTTGTTTGTTTGTTTGTTTGTTTATACTGTCAGTCCAAGGATGGACCATTACAGGAGTGGATAGAAATACAACAACACATATACAAAATATCGGTACATGTTGAACAAAGAACAATACAATAGCAGTACTGTAAAAAGTGACATGCAGTGATCAAAAACAAAACACTCGTAATATGCGCATCAGAAACAAATGCTATGATGCAGTCATATCCGGAAAAATAAGATTCTCTAAACCAGCAGTAAAAGCACTGACAGAGGAACATGTGACAAGTGGATTGGGTAATTCGTTCCATTCCTTGATCGCCCTAGGAAAGAAACTATACTTGAATATATCATTCCGTGTAACTGGCGGGTGTATGTATAAACTGTGCTTGTGTCTGGAGCGTTGATCTGGTGAAATTATACAGAAATCAGTGAAATTAAGTTTAACCTGGTTATGAACAATTAGGTAGAAAAATTTCAGCCGGTCAAACTTAGTCCTTAGTTCTAAAGCGGAGAGGTTTGCGCGTCTGCATAGTTCTGTAGGAGAGTGAACGCGCTGATACTTGTTAAATATGAATCTGGAGGCGAGTCGTTGAACTCTGTTCAACTTATGACGGTTGGTTACAGTGTGTGGGTCCCATGCAATGTTAGCGTATTCAATAATTGGCCTTACTAATACTTTATATGCCAAGGTTTTCACTTCAGGAGTTGCGCTGTACAGTCTTCGCCTGAGACCCCATAAGACTTTATTTGCTCTGCTACACACCTGATTGATATGCGCATTCCACCTCAAATCTTGAGTAAATATTAGTCCTAGATATTTATATTATGTTACTCTTTTTAGTTCCTATGGACCTATGCTGTATTTGTACCGCAAAGGCACCTTGTTTCTTGTTATGGTCATACAAACTGATTTTACTGGGTTCAGTGACATTTGCCATTCATTACACCATTTTAATATTCTTTGTGAATTGTTGTTCAGTTCTGACTGGTCACTAAAAGATCCGATCCTATTGTAAATGACGCAGTCGTCTGCAAACAACCTTAGTGGAACAGTTATATCAGAAGGCAAATCATTAATAAATGTAAGAAATAAAAGGGGACCCAGGACACTGCCTTGGGGTACTCCAGACAAAACTGGTTTGGGCATGGATTTAATTTTGTTTATTTCAACCTACCGCTCACGAGACTGAAGGTAGGATTTAAGCCACTTAGTAATATTTGGATTTCTAAATATTTCATTTGTTTTTAAGAGGAGTTTAGGATGTGATACTTTCTCGAACGCTTTGGCGAAGTCTAAAAAAATTAGGTCGACCTGTCCTCGGCAATTTAAAGTTTGTGAAAGATCGTGAACGCTTTGAATAGGCTACGTTATTGTAGACAACCTCTTGCGAAAACCATGTTGTGCTGGTGATAATAACTCGTAAGCTTCCAGGTAATTTGACAGATGTTTACAAACTATATGCTCAAGTAGCTTGGAGCAGGTACTCGTAAGAGAAATAGGCCTGTAGTTTTTTACCTCAGATGTGCTCCCACTTTTGGGAACTGGAATTATTTTAGCTTGCTTCCAGGCTGTAGGAAATGTTCCCTGGGTGAGCGAAGATTGAAAGACTATGGTAAGATATTTAGCAACCCATGGAGCATACCTATATAGGAACTCATTCGGGATGCCATCGGGGCCGGGGGATTTCTTAATGTTAATGCGCAGAAGAAGGTTCAGGACTCCTGCCTCGTTGATGAGAAGGTCAGATGCTGAAGGGTGGTCAGAGGTGTCACGAAAGTACGGTGTGCCATCATCATTGGTGAAGACGGAGGAAAAAAAGGAATTGAAATTTTCTGTACGTTCTTGGTTAATCCTTTCATACTCGTCTTTGTGTTGTTTTTTAGAAGGGTTCACATATCTCCAAAATTTACTAGGTGCGTTATGAAGAAAATTTTTCAGTGTTAGATTAAAGAATCTCTCCTTGGATTCCTTGATCAGACGGTTTTAGTCGAGCTTCATGTTATGAAGTAAAGTCTTGTTTTGGGCGCTAGGATCTCGTGAACAAGCTTTTTGTTTCCTTTTTATCCTCCGTTTGACATGTATTATTTCCCTTGTAATCCATGGGTTATTTCGTTTACATTTGTTGACGCCTATAGGAATAAATCGCGTAATGCAATTACGCGAATGCATCGTAACCTTGAAAAAGAAGTCCCAGAGATCGTCAGTGCCACCATTGGATTCATAAACAGACACAAAGTTATCAAACGACCTTTCAAGGTAATCCAAGACACTAACATCATCAGCAGCTTGAAAGTTTAGATATTGGATGCTTGAATCCTGGTGCAAAGGGTACGATGACATGTTCATGGACAGAATAACCATTTTGTGGTCAGATAGCCCTTCATCAACAAGACAGTCAATCACATGCGGTGTCAAAGCATTTGAAATTAGTATAAGATCAAGTACAGATGACCTTGTTGCACACTCCCTAGTATATTGGTTAACAAGCTGGGTTAAATTGAATGAATATATTAAATCCAAGAACAACTCAGAAGATGTAACATCTGTGTCACCGGCTACATATGAATCCCAATCAATAGCCGGGAGATTAAAATCACCTAGTAAGAGTATGCTATCTTGCTCTTTCACGTGCGTTTCCATGAATTCTCTTAGCAGCATAATGTGTTCTACTGGGGAGTTCGGAGGCCTATATACCGCTCCGATGAATACAGTGCGATTATTCAATTTTGTAGTAATCCATACAGCCTCAATATTTCCTGGTACTTCTAAAGTGGAAGGTATGATATTTCGTTTCACCAAAATGGCCACGCCTCCACCTCTTCCATCTCGATCCCTCCTAACCAGCGAATATCCGGGTGGCGCGATTTCGCTATCGAGTATATTTTTATGCAACCAGGTTTCAGTGATTACAGCAATGTCAGGAGCGTGATCAATAACCAGAGCTTCAAGCGCATGCGCTTTGTTTATCAGGCTTCTTGCATTTACATTGATTATTTTGAAACCAGCATGTTGGCCCTGCATGCGTCAATTATCACTTGCTCCTGCATCAGTTCGCACTTTGCACCTTTCCTCACGTTCTTCATTCCAGCTGTACAGCGTATTGTTTACTTTTAATTTATCAAAAAGCAGCTTTACCTTCTTTCCTGCCTTCTTCTCCTCACTCGCCGAGGCCCATAGCTTTTTTCTTATTCCCTGTACTCTTTTAGAGAAATCTTCGCTTACGCTGTAATCTGTACGTGTCTCTCAGTTTTGTGCAGTTCTGCAAAACTGTCATTTTATCCCTATAGTCTGCCACCCTCAGGATAACTGGTCGAGTTCTACCAGAAATCCTCCGGCCTAACCTATGAATTCGTTCAATAGAAGATACATTCACTTTCAAAGTAGCGCTGAAGATTTCGTCCTTTACTTTGCTTAATAGGGTCTCTTCGTGTTCGTGGTCATCTTCTTTAATTCCTCTAATGATAAGATTATTTCGTCGTGAACGATTATCCAGATGATCCAGATGTTTGACCAGAGTAGATGTTTCAACGCTGTGGTCAGCTACAATTCCCTCAAGAGTTGCGAGCCTGTTCCGAGTCTCGTCTAAGCTTTGTACCTTACTCTCGATAAGAAGAATCCGGTTCTGCATGTCTAGGATTCTTGTTTCAAACGAGTCTTGCTTGTCTTGAACCGCAGTGAGTTTAGACAAAATGTCTTTCTGGTTTTGGAGCATTTCCCTGCACATTACTTCTGTTATTGGACCTGGATTTTTCTCCACGTCCCCAGAGAGACTTAACAACAGGGCCGCAATAGAAAAACAGTCGCATACACAGTCAACGACAGCCTGTGGACAGCTTGGGCGTGCTAGAAAGCACGCACAAGAATACACATTTAAAAATCCAATGGTTGAAATCCTGACACCAGGGCCATCAATTAGAGGCAAGAGCTGGTCACTTCAATTTAACTTCACCTAGGAATAGATTTTGCTTTCACTAAAAGCCCCTCGTCCGTGGGCCGGACACCCATTAAAACAATCAAAACTAATTTATGTGAAACACACTCCCATTTGGAACTTTCCAGCGACATTTTAGTGATGCTGTTTAAACATTTAATCGTCGGGACTTCATTTACCAGTCCAGTAATCCATTACCGAATATTATTATGTAGCCGCCTACGCGAACGCGCCGAGTACGGCAGTACCACCGTGGCGCAGAGCACATTGCCATTGCAGGGAGAGCCTCTTCGCTATGGCAGCGCTCTGGAAAACACCTCAAGGGTTCCGCGGAGCCAGCGCCGCCCCGGCCATCGTTTATCTGCATCTCTCCACACGCAGCGAAAAGTCTCTGGGGAAGCGAGAGAAACTTTCCTAGGTACTGCGCGGCTGGCAACACGGAATAAACAAAAAACTTAGCCAAAAAGACCGGAGTGATGCCGGGGCAGCGGGCGGGCAGGCGTAGAGGCAGGGCAGGCCCCCGCGCCGGTGACGTCAGACGGCGGCCTCGATGAAGGCGCCTCTCGCGGAGAACGTCCTCAACAGGCTCCACTCCCCCACGCTCTCAACTTCCCCGAGCAAGTCACCGCCGTCGCCGCCGCTTGGGCAGGAGGAAGCCGCGCGCTGCGCCTGTCGCCTGTCCTTCTGCTGGCCACGTTGGAACCGATCGCTATTCTCTCCGTGTAGTACGTGTGCTTGTGTGTGCGTGCGTGCCCCTGCAGCCGTCGTCGACGTCAAACTTGGAGCACGCACCGACGTTGCGATGAAGTTTGACTGAGAAGAGCGCACGACCGTGTTGTTCGCGCCTGCGAAGCCGAGAAGGAATTCTATGAACTGAGCCTGGCACGGCTCGCATCTCCGCCGAGTGAGAGCCCAGGGAGCTTCGTAGTGCCGGCGTCCAGGGGAAAAGAAAGGCGACGCCGTCCGCCTCTCTCCGTTCGGCGCCTTGCCTCTGTCGCTGCCGTTGTGAACACTTTCTTCTTGTCTGACTTCTGAACCAGTGGCTGCGACAGAGCCCGGGATCGCCCCAAGTTTGTACGACAGCCCGAGTGTCCCAGCGCGTTCGCGGATGTGTTGTTGAAACGGTGAGTCTGACTTGTCTTTCCTGTGAACTGCTGGCGCCTCCTTATCAGGCTTCTTATTTTTCTCTGCGCCGTCTCCAGCGCGTTCTTGAGTCGCGCTTCCATGTTGTGAGACACCCGATAACTAACGCCTGTCGGCGTATTGTGCCTTCTTTTGTGCCCTCGGTAAGTCGCGCGTGTAGTGATATAAGCGAAACGCGGCGGTTTCTTTACACCAAAGCAAGAAAAGAAAGCGCCGCCAGGACAAGGTACTGACGATGGCGCATGCGTTGATTACGCTCTGGTTGGCACGCAGGTGGTGGTGTTGAATCATGATGGGCGCTTTCTCGCCGTGCCCGCAGTGTTACGGCAACGTGCATAGCTGCGGACACCTCATCGAAATGTTTTTTCACTTGCTTGAATTTTCACTGCGCTTTTCACTGACTTGTTTCCTTCAGTACAGCTCACTTCATCGTTAATCGTCGTGCACACACTGCGTGCTTTCGACTTGGTCTGTTTTTACGCATTACCGCGTGCTGCTCGACGCCAAGTGTCACGTACGCAGCTGCGAAGAAAACATGTGCACCTTGCGCATGTTTCATTCGCCCTGCGCGCGTGCACCAGCCGGCAACGTGTTATCGTAATGATGCCACGCCATTGCGGCATCTCGGGGCGAGGTCAGAAGCTGGGTGGTAGGTTAATAAGAGTTGATGTTCGTCGCGATTGTGGCTAAAGCGGCGAAACTTTACATGAGTGCGTGCTCACACTGAGAGTGTGTTGTGACGGGAGTCGAAAAGCCAGCCTACTTGTGGATGAGGCTCGAACCGGCTTTTGACGGAAGTAAGGACAGGCGATTGCTATAGCGGGTCCTAAAAAAACAACTCGAATGCTCTCTGTACTGAGATGTCGCGCAAATGTCATACGTTGCCTCGCGCGTTCGCCATAAAGAAACGCCTTTGAAGGTAATGGAAACCGTTCGCCCAGATAACTTTACTCCGAGACATGTCGTCTAGTGTTCGATAGGCGCCTGGACGCTTGCTTGGCTGCCTTGCCGTTTTTTCTCTCTCTTTGTAGCACTGTTTGTACATGGCGTATCGCAGGGAAGCTTTAGAAAACCGTGAACACGTTGAAGCAGCACGTGCGCCCTTTGAAGAAAGTAAATAACCGCCTTGAATATTAAGTGGCGCAAGAGATACAAAACGAAGAGGGAAAGGCCGGGAGGTTAACCGAGGGCGTGCTTGGTTGGCTACCCTGCACTTGGGAAAGCCGAAAGACTATATTATAAAAAGAAAAGGTCAAAGAAATAACAAAGAGGAACCTTCGCTAACAGTCATTGGCGTTCGTACAGTCCCGTCGCCTTCGAGACTTGCGATACGGCTTATCGATGTGGTCTGCGATACGATACGCAGACCACATCGTTGAACGTGGCATAGAAGGAGCTCTGTTGTGTCGTCGCAGTCTCAAAAATTGCGTACCGCACTGTTGGCCATTCCTATAAGAAATGTATAGGCATTCGTAAAAGCTACAATCAACCAACCACGTGCGACAGATCAGAGGAACGTAAACATAGCCATCTCTTCTTTGAAAGTTGCACCTAACTTTGCTAAGGATCTCTTATAGTAAGTTCATGTACACAAGCCCATATATTCTGCACTTTCGAGCTTTAGTCGTGAATTCAGCGCTACTCATTAAAGAGATTCTGAAAGGGGAAAAAATAATTTGAGCTTTGTGATCAAAGGGCACTTCTACAATGCACGAAGAGTGACTTTTCCCGCTAGAGGAGGCATGGTAAGCAAGAAATTACGCAAAGACCAAATACTGAGGGCAACGTCGCCTTGAACGAAGTTCCCACACCAGCTCGCAGGGACGTCATGACCTAGTTAACCTTTTGTCGGTAAAAACTGCGTTGTATTCCAAAGACTAAACATGCCAAGGTTCGCGAACATTTATCGTAATAAATGGCCTTTATTCTATATAGACCATTTCGCCATATAACCAGGCGGCGAGATGACAAGACGAAGTCGAAATTATCAGCAATTCGAAGCAAAGGCCCCAGTTTGACGTAATAGTCCTTTGTAGAAAATAACTATTGCGTCAAACTCTTGCCTTTGCTTCGAGTTTACAGATTCAACTTCGCCCTGCCATCTGCTAGCCACCTTGCTATCTCAGATGGTAGAGTGGCTGCCCCGGAAAGGCGATGGTCCCGGTTTGGAGTCCCGCACCAAGACGAATTTTTCTTCAACTGCGAGGGTTTTCTTTCGAGGAACCCGTATGGGTTTTCTTTGTAGCAACTGCTACGATAGTGTGGATGTCTCTTTTTCTCTTAATGAATTACTTCTCTCCACCTTGCGGGCTTCCGCAGAACTATTACATCAATATCATACATTGGTGAAAATATTTCCTTTTATAGCTGATGTACCGCTAGTTGTGCTCTTGTAGCCTATTTCGTCTTTGATATTGTTCCCACTATTACGGTCGTGGTGAATGGCACGATCGTTCAGCAAATGGAGCGGAAAGAAAACTTTCAAGGGTTATGGTCTTCTGAGCAAATGTCTTCATGGACGAACACAGAACACCAATGCATGAGTCGCTCAACCAACTCATCTGGTGCCGCTGCCTTAAGACAACATTTGCCAGTGTTTACACATTGAAGACAGCAGTGAACAGTGCTGTAGCCTGCTACAATGATGGTAATTCTGCACGAAAAGCTGTTCTGGAGGCCCGTGGAATTGGTCCAGGTGTGTTTTGTAATATTGCTCTGGACAGGGCGGTTGTTGACAGGGCAGAATTCTGATTCTACCGAGAGCAAAGAAGGAAGACGGACAAAAAGGAACTCTAAGAAGGGTGTTGGAGACACCTGCAAGAAAGTCAGGAGTGAAATATTTTTCTCCTGGAGCATTTTGAGCATCCTCAAACAGTATGCGAACATAAAACCTCATTTTTCTGAAATTGCGTTTTTTATGAATTTCTCAAATTCAATGTACATTTTCTCAGAAAGTATTCATCACAGTCCAGTGAAACGTTGTACATATTTACTACAACCACTCATAAATAAATTTTAGCTAGAAAAATCTCTGATGATATGAATGATAACACTGGAAAAAATTGCACTGTGAGCGTGCAGTGTTATCTTTTTTTTTTTGGGTACAAACTGCAAACAGGATATGCTGTCTCTTTAGTTCAGATATAACCTATGGGTATTTGGAATAACACTGTGTAATATCATCACATTCATCTGCGTGGTTGCAAAGAAAGGTACAATAAATAATTAAACACACTTGAAATTTTGGGAGTGGGTCACAGGAAAGGCAAACCATCTAGACACAAACAAATTGTCTCATGTTGTACCCAAGAGCCTCTTTAGTAAGCGCGTGAAATTTGATGCGAATATCTGCAGCTATTTCTAAAATATTACCATCTCTTTCTCTATGATATTACTTTAAGACTAACATGTTCCATTTACCCTACCATACCTCCTTAATGAACCGTTGGGATTAACCCAGTGATAAACACCGGGGCACCGCGTTTCAGATTCGCTGGTTAACCTTCTCTTCGGAGCGCTTGGGCGGTGATTTTTTAATGTATTTTTATCACGCTCGTTGCGATACAACCAACTGATTATGCAACGGTCGAGTCCCTTGCAGTGCTGTGTTTCCCAGTGCGCTCGCCAATATTCTCGTTTTGTAATTAAATAGAAATAGGAAAGCATCCACAATTTAAAACTCTCAACGTGTCCGCCTAAGCCAGACAACGCAAATTGGTGTAACATTTTTTTTTTTAACTCGTAACCGGCAGTTTCGTAATACGTTTCGGTGCAAGGCCATGCCAGTGACATGACATCGGCGGTTTCGTAACTGTTCTTTCTTAGCTGCGGAGCGGTTTCCATTCTTAGGCTCTCGTGAGTACTATACACACGCCTGCGCAATTGAAGCCTGCCGTTTTATAACTCTCCGAACACATACGGCATTACGAAACACCAATTTCCCTGGTACGGCAATGTGCTGTCTCGTCTGAGTAGTACGCTGCAATAACAGGAGTTACCAATCAATCTGTTTGTTGAACAGGTGGCGGCGAAAAAAAAAAAGCTAATGAGCTCTATTAATTGTCTATTTATTGTCATGACAGTTTAGGAAAAAATAAGAGGAAAAAAGTGAGCTTTCATTCTGACAGTTTACGATCCACCTACAATATAGTTAGTTAACTGGGTTTCAGTTTGAAAAAACACGCTCTAGCCACATTTGCTTTGAAGGCAATTCTAGGCGGGCATTAAAAATGGAGCCTTGGTCAAAACTACCTAAATGTCAACTGCTTAAAGCAACGAGAGCCACTTTTATTGGAGACAGTGCAGCGGAGATGATGGTTCTCTAGGCAGCGCCTGTGAACGTAGTGCATGGCACTGTGATAATCGTTTGTTAACAGACTAACTTTAAAAATTTACATATGACCTGCCCTTTTTTCCCCCCTATGTCCGCCGTCTCCAATAAAAGGGGACCAAGGGGACGGCCAAATAAAAGGGGACCATTACTACCTACAATGTGTTGTGTTTTCGAAGAAGTAGCTTGTTCTTCCTCGAAGCAGCCAGTATTTCAACACAAGACCTGGCGTGCACAGAGCCGCATCGTCACACAAGTGCACTGACGTTTCCATTCAGTGAACGTGGCGTGACTCGAGTCGCTGTACTCTCGAAGCGATGAAAGAACGAGCGCGATAAACGTCACTGCTCGTTTGTCGTCGTGCATATTCGACTTTCGCGAGCTTGCGTATTCGACGCCACGAACCAGGGCGTAAAGGTTTCGCGCTGTCGAGCTGGTGCTGCGCAATTGTGCGCCGGCCAATCGTGATTACAAACGGGGTGATAGCTTCAGGCGTTGTCCGTCAACGACGTAGTTCTTGCGAAATAGAAAGCGTCGTTAATCTGGTGCACGGAGTTTCGTGCCAGGTCTCTTAGCTGGAAATCTTATGCTGCGTCTGATTGCTGCAATCGCCCTTAGAGTCGTACGTAGTACGCGCATTTCATCTACAGTTTCGGCATGGATTCTTTGAGAAGGCAAATTGGAGATCCCTGTGCTATTCGTTGGCATTGAAGATATGCTCACTGCAAGCGTCGCAATAATAATAATAATAATAATAATAATACTTTATTGATGACTTGAGTATAGTACAATGCAAGAATGGGGCCTGGCAGACAGCGACAGAGCCATGAGTAACACGTTATTAGTTTGTGGACTACAGTGAAGAAACACACACACACACACACACACACACACACACACACACACACACACACACACACACACACACACACACACACACACACACACACACACACACACGCACGCACGCACGCACACACACACACACACACACACACACACACACACACACACACACACACACACATGACAGGCTTCCGATCACGTATTAATGTGTCTAAGAGCCTTTCTGAAACCATGTTTCGTCTTCACGTCTTGTATGCTTTGAGGACGTCAATTAAGCATTGCGGGGACATCATAGTAACGTAGTCTTCGACCGTATCTAGTCTTACAGCGGGGTGTACGTAACATAAGGATTCTTTGGTTTCAGGCAACGAACAGGCACATAAGGAATATTATACTGGTTTATCCAAAAATGCTTTAAGACAACAGTTTCTAGCAGCAATGAATTGAAATAAGGTAAATACAAAATAAGCTAGCATTTTTCGTAGGATCAAATTCCAGGCAATCCTGATGCTCGACATATAATTAGCAAAGGTAGTCGGCTAATGGAAAATATCACTTATGAACGAAAAAGCTTTGTGGATACCTCGTGTCTAGCTGGCTCGTATGCGAACTGTCTGCCAAACACAGTTGCTTATTACCAGTTCACTCTGACCGGCAGCGCTTATAACGTCGTGTGTAATACTGGCATGGATGATGGGCGAAGTCGCGCTTTCTTTCCTTTTCATCGGATCGAGGTCTCCGCCGGCGCGCTTGTTTTTTGTTTTTTGTTTGTTTGTTTCTGAGCGCATCGGCAGCGATCACGTTTGTTTTGCTCTAAGCGGTGCAGCAGACTCCGCGATACATAGCGCTGGCGCGTGGCTGCTGTAAGCGATTGCGTCATCATCTCCGCCGGCGAACGCGCGCGCTCAGCTGCTCAACCCATACATAGGGTTTTTCTTACCGTTCGCTGCTATCATCCGCGTCCTTGAGCAGCTGCCTCGGAATCGAGTTTCTTTCTTTTTCTTCTTCTTGTGTGTGTGTTTGTGTGTGTGTGTGTGTGTTAGTGTGTGTGTGTAAAATCCTGGTTGCATGCAGCGTACTGTCTTTCAGCCGTTTCCCGTCGCGACTTTGGCACACGGCCACAGTTCACAGAACTCGTAGTATACGTGCCTACACCGCGCACTGCAACAGCCGGCAGTTCGATATAGTCGCTGCAGTGCTGTGGAAATTTGTGTTCCTCACATTGCGCTTATCTCCTTGCGTTTTGTGTTTCTTCGGAACGAAGCGAGGCTGTTAAACAGAGTAGAAATTATTTCAGTGGCGTCATTCGAGCGTGACATGGGTATTTGCAGTTAATGAATCCCCCAGCAATGCGAACAGGTAACAGTTGATAAAAGTTTTTTTTTTCTTTTCAACTATTACCGGCGGCATATGTTTGTGAAGTCTGACAGTTCTTTTTTTTTTGTAGTTAGAACAGTAAAAGAAAAGTGAAGGTGAGAACGGCACCTCCGAGTAGCAAAAAAAAAAAAAGAAAGTACTTAAAAGATTGAAACGACGCATATAAGCGCTGGTTCTCATAAGCGTTTTTCTTCTATATTTTATCTTCCTAGTAATGACCGCGAACAGCCCGATCCGGCGAGAAAGTACGTAGTCGGGGACACCGATGCCAACCTCGGCCTGTTGCAATAGAAGTAGCAGTGTTCGCATGGATTTTGTATGAATTTTCATCTGCACTCGTCGTGTTGGGGCCTTTAATCTCTATTTTCCTCCTGCGATATAGCATGTGTACGTATGTTAACGCGAACGCTGACCGATTGACAGAAACAGAGGTAAACCTCACTCTCTTTCTCTCAAGCGCTCGGCGTTTCCATTCGCAGGAATGAAAAATAAGATCGCGTTATATTCCACGTACGGGTGAAGCAATGAGGGATCTCACGTGCACATGGAGGTAAGAGCGAGCAAGAACTATCAGACAGGGCTTTCGCAATCCAAGACGTCTTCGGCGGTATGCAGGGTCGTATTTTTCTCTCTCATTCTTTTTGTTTATTGTGTTTTTATTTAGTAACTGTCCGACACCTACTAAACGAAGCTCAATCATCCATATCAGTAAGCACATGGCTGTACATATGATTTATTGCTATTTAATGAACGCAAACTTGCTGCTCAAAATGCATTAGAGAGGACAGAGGAGATATTGCAAACGGCGGAAGACGTAGCAAACAGCTGAAGAAAAGCAACAGGGAACGGTTTGATTAAACAAGTACTTTACTGGGAATATTAAAAGCCAAGTACAGACGAACGAAATGTGGCTCGGAGAAATCGTGTCATGCGTAAAAGAGAAAGACGAAAGTTAAGTCTAGGTAAGTGAAGCCGGCTTGCATATTTAACTAGCTCTCTTCTCCAGTGCGTTTTCTAGGTTAAGCTTTCAGACTTGGAACATTGAGACTTCAAAAGCGTGTCATAGAGTTATTTTTCTCGGTAGCTTTTAGGCGCTCTGTCACAGACAAAGCGCCTAACTGAAACAGCAACTGAAATAGCAATACTCTGTCACAGACAGAGCATTGCTATTTCAGTTGTGTGCGGCATCGGGACTGTGTATTGGAGGATTATAGCTTCGCCTTTCACTATTATTATTACTTCCTTTGTATGTATTGTCTTTCTTCATCATTTTTTTATTTATTTATTTTCTTTTTGCTCAGAAAGGAGCATGGCGCCGCGCAATTCGTCGTTACACACACAGTGTGCGCACAAACCAAACGCTTACTTAATAATTCTGCAATTCGCTGCCAGGCTGCAGAAATTTCATTCCTCGACAGGAAACAGCTTCGCGTTCTCTTAACTGGCCCTAATGCGTCAACCACAGATAAGAATGCCCACGTCAGATGGTAACAAGTGCTTTCAAGGGAATGTAGATAAGCCGTACTGCGTCGTCCGTATGTGTTTTTTTTTTCTTTCCCTTTTACCGCGACAGCAGTTCAAAGCTCGCAAGCTACGTTTGCTGCATTCGTCCGTCGTTTCTGTTGCACCGTCATAGGCTCCAGACCATATCCTCACACTGTGGGGAAGAGAAAAAAAAAATGTGCCCGCTATACCGCTATGGAGATCAAACTTATGCCCACTGCAACAATGGGTGGTGTTAAAAACATTACATATGTGACGTGTTTCCCGCACCCAAATCGCTTCTGGTGCATGCAGTCCGAGAAAGCGTGGCCCTCGAGATTTGAGTTTGTTATCCAGAGAGTAAGAGAGAGAGAGCTGACGCCGGGGCGTGAATTTCGACGCCACTTATTAACAGTTGGGAGCCGGGCGCGCCAAATGGTCGTTGGGCTACTGCGTAGGCGTTAGCGCTCGGCACTTTCTGCGACGTTTTGTGTGCGAAGCAGACTCTGTGAGCGGTGGCGTCTGTGGTTGTATTTCGGAGGCCACGCACCAGGCAATATTCGGTTGTGGACGAAGACGATGTTTGTGGCATCTTAAAGTAGTGGCTGTTCTCGAGGAGATTGCAGTGTCCACTGTAAACCAATTCAGAGGCAGAGGAATCGCCGAAGTTTGCCGATTTTATTACATAGGCGCTTTTAACGCGATAGCGTTAAGGAGCCCGTGTCGCAGAAAATCCGGCGTCACGTCGTTTCGGCAAAAGGTTTTCGAACCACGCATACCCAGGCCTTCTATGTGACCGAAGGAATTGACTGAAATAATTGAATTTCTCAAGTCAAAATACGCAGATTGTAATTTTAATATACGAGAAAACAATTCTGTTACGCGAAAACTCATACAGACCCCTTTTCCAGTGTGTCTACAATACATAGACCGGAGACGGCGTCCGCCATTTGCGCACGCCGGCGCGTAAATATCGCAGAGTCCGTGGAGCGGTCGCCCGCTTCCTTGAAACACTTCCAGATGGCGCTCGCCTGTGCCGCATCACGGCACATACAAGAGGCCGCGTTTCTACCAGAAAGCCCGCCTTTGTGCATAGCGTTCGCCGCGAGCATTTCCTGGTAAAGAGGACGGTTACACACGCTGTAGTTCTCGGGAAGCGTGAGAGGCAGTCAAGGATATTTGAATGCTATCGCGTTCCACTTTTAAAGGCGAAGCTTAAGCGCCCTCCAAAATTTTCCCGTACTTTCCTGCAGGCTTGCGTTTCACGGAAACAACTTCATTCCCCAATATGGCCCAACACAGAACAACGCAGCGCACACGTATATGAGACGTCGACGTGTGCGTATAGCCCCTGTGCAGAGCATGGCAGGTTAGAGCACACTAGCTCAGGCCAACCTCTGCCTTTCGTTCAGTGAGATCTCTCTCTCTCTCAGTACACTAGCTCAGGCCGACCTCTCAGTGGATCTCTCTCTCTCTCTCTCTCTCTCTCTCTCTCAGTACACTAGCTCAGGTCGACTTCTGCCTTTCGTTCAGTGATATCTCTCTCTCTCTCTGTACGTATAACTATCTGGACTGTCGCTATAGATTCTCTACGGAATTACGCAACGAAGCACGCGACGCTGCCTAAATATCCACTCTAAATCAAATTTGTCCGCTGCGGGTCTCTTGTCGAGGTGCGCCGTAATGCACTCATCGTCTATGAATAATACACATTTTAATTCCATATAATTACAAACCTATTTGTGACTACTTTCATTGTGTCTATGCCATTCAGTGGCCGCTGTCAGAAATCAGTCCTCTCTCCCTCCCTCGCTATGCAGACTGATGGATGCGCGGCTATTGTTATTTATATTCACGCCTTGCTAAAGAGCCTCGAACGAGCCTAGCCGCCACACTTTCCTGAAAGTGAAAACCGCCCCGATGACAAAGTTGGAAGCTGAACCCTGTTGGCCCTGAAAAGTTGGGGAGCTGGCACTGGCCCTCCGGCCATATTGGGTTACACTGGCGATCTCGTCTCGCCAGTGGCGTCGGCTTCATTGCCGAGAACTTGGAAAGCGCGGACGTGCCCGCAGACGCAAACACCAGCCGCGTCCGTCGGCCATACCGGAACAAGGCGGAGAGGAAAACGAAAAGAACTGCGCCTGACCGTGTCCGTGCGACTGTGTCCAAATCAGGTTTGTCGACCTCAAAATGCGATTCACGTGCCTCTATGGCGGCGCGCTGTATAGGTTGCGTTGGTGTGTGTACGAGAACTTTCTTAGTGTGCATTTATTTGCCCGCGTACGAAGGCCGCGCCAAGGAGGCTTTGAAGGTTTTGCTTTATAGAATACGTGTATGCGTTGCCCGTTCTGACGTCATAGTGCCGAATTTCCATCTTGAGGAATGGAGCAGGGTGATAAAGGGAGCGTAAATTCGGGCATGTTGGTATACCATAACTTTTACGTTTTTAGCGCACGAAAAGGGACGACAGGCAGAAGTACCCCCTCTCCCACCTTCACCACCGACGATCATAGCGCTGAGTCCGCGTCGTACTTCTGTCGCTCGTCCCTTTTCGTGCGCTAAAAACGTAAAAGTGATAAAGGGTGGTGAGTGGAGGGTAGGTAGAAAATATTTGTTCGTCGGCACGGCAAGTTAGCTACCATGCTACGCGTTTACCTGACACGCCTCTTTTATTTATTTATTTATTTAAACTTGAGCACACTTGGTTACGAATGACTGCTAAAGAAGCAAGTAAAATGTAACTTTCGTTAGACAAAGCTGGAGCGGTTATAGCTGTTTTTATCACCGAAGAAAAAAAAAATACTTCTCTGTTTTTTTGCGGTTTATTTGATGATGATGATTGGAGTTTATTGGTGCAAGGGCCAGAGGTGGCCAAAAAGCGCCAAGACTATGGTAACAGACTGTCATTGGTAAATGAATAATGATCATCGAGACGTGGATGAAACACGGCTTTATAGGGGCCTAAAAATATTCTTTGGAAAATGCGTAAATATATTCGTTACAAAACCAGACAGTGATGCATGACATATGCAATGCAGAAACGATGTACCACGAAGACGTGATGTACTAAAATATGTCGATACAAGTAGCACCATTGCCTCACCAAGGCCCTGGTATTTTATTTAGTTGCATTACTGCAGATTACGGTGCTCGCGTGAGAGCTGTGCAGGATAACGCCGAGACGGAGCATGGTATGCGTGACAAAAATCATTCGATGGGTAGCTTGGCACTCATACGACGCTGCTGCGACGGTAATGTAGACGAAAGGGGACCTCAATATGGTTAGCTCCTGTAGGTTACGCAAACGTTGCGCCAGCCACACCAGTGGGATAGATATGGCCAGGCAAGGCATTTTTAGCAGACGCCTTTGTGCCGCAATGTCGCACAGGAATGAGGTGTATTTAGTTACTTGAAATGGCGATATATGCTCGCGGCGTAATACGCTTTAGCCCCGTGGCGGAGCGTCTGCGAATGAATCACCCCAGGTCACGCTCACTGGAGAATATGAAAAAGGGAAACGCGTCTGAAGTTGACATTTTCTCGCGCTTTATTCCGGCGTGATAGCATGTACTAGAGCGAACACGCGAGCGCTTGGCACCAGCGACCTTCCCTGTGGGGCAGGATCTGGAAGCCTTCGGCATAGGTTTTTCTCGGCCCCAACTGCATGAAGCGGATGACCCGAGGCAGGGCAGCGTTGCGTTCGTACCGTGTTCGTGTTTATTGCCATGCTACGCACTGCGTCGAAGCGCCGGCGCGCCCTCCTTAGGCGCGAGCCACAGCTCGTGGGTGACATTTAGCTGCGGACCGCATTCTAGGTTTTGAGCACTTTACCAGTGCGCGGAGGTGTGCTCGTCTTTGATCCTAGATTTTGATCGAAGAGCGATCGTGTCCACTGTAGAAACACGGTGGGCGTCGACGTATCGTCGCGTAATATTAGTGTCCTTTCTCTCGTTACCCTCAAACATATCAACCAAGCACGTATCCAGCCCCCCCCCCCCCCCCCCCCGAATATAAGCGGCATACCTCTCCTCCTCTTCACCACCCACGCCACCACTCCTCACAAACATTCCTAAGGCGCCCACAAATCAATCTATCCGGCGGTCAACATTTTGCTGCCTTTTACGGCGAAAGATGTATATGACTAACCTGTAGTTTTTTCGACATCCGTCAGCAGAATAAATAATCATGTGGGCCAATCCTGGTGATTGTGCAGAAAGGGTCCAAGCTCAGTGGCACATACCCCTGTGGGAACCTTTAACGCGCCCTTCGAAATCTTCGGGATGGGCCTAAGGGATGGGGAGTGCTTAACGCCTACTTCACCTTGGCCGCGGGTCGACTCGGCATTGCACTACCTCGGGGATGGACCCACGTACGCGGAACACTCAACGCCTGCTTCACCTCCGCTACGGGAGGGCCCGGCGTACCGTCGGGATCGGGCCACGTATGGGGGAGTGCTTAACGCCTGCTTCACCTTTGCCGCTGGTCAACGGCGTCGCACTATCTTCGGGCCGACCTGCGGCGGAGGTGAAGCACTTTGCTTATCGTTTGAGAGCTTTGACTGTCGTCAGCTCTCGCTGCCATTCCATCTTCACAGAGTGGAATGGTCGTCAATTTTTTTCACTCATTTTGGATGGCGGTGGTTATCGGCATCTCCTGGGGTGTCAAGGCCAGTTTTCTCGTGGATTCGGTGCTCGCGCGATTAACTCGAGAAGAACTCAGTTGTCACCATCTATTCAACGATCACGCCCAACCCGCCGCGGTTGCTCAGTGGCTATGGTGTTAGGTTGCTGAGCACGAGGTCGCGCGATCGAATCCCGGCCACGGCGGCCGCATTTCGATGGGGGCGAAATGCGAAAACGCCCGTGTACTTAGATTTAGGTGCACGTTAAAGAACCCCAGGCGGTCGAAATTTCCGGAGTCCCCCACTACGGCGTGCCTCATAATCAGAAAGTGGTTTTGGCACGTAAAACCCCATAATTTAAATTTTTTTAATCGCGCGCATCGCTGTTGCTTCGTTAGTTCAAGCTTCTTTGTTTAGACTGACCCAGGGACCAGGAAAGGGATTCGGTTCGTGGTCAGCTGGTCTGTGTGCTCGTGGAACGAGTTGCGGCCGTAGAAAACGCCAGTTGCGTTTAACTTTTCCTTTCGCTTCATTATTTCCTCGAATGACGGCTTGCCGAGACGCTGGCGGATCCTCGGAACCATATATCTGCGATATTGGTTAGATAAGGTGGAAAATAATATGATGCGAAACAGCGCCCATCATCAGACCCTGCAATAACCGTTAAACCCATAAGCAATATGACTGTGACCCGTTACTTTGTCTGGCTTTTCCCTAAATATGCAGCACTTTTCGCTCAAAATTGGCAACTGGAAACAAGAGTGGCAAGAAGTTGAGAAATTAAGAGATCTACTGAGGGAGAGAGCCGAGGCAACAGCCAAACAGGAAGGAAAAGCGAAAATTAACAAATGAATGAAATGAAATGTTTCTGAAAATATTTATGGATCAGCATCATTTTATTTTAAAAGGAAGTACAGAAAACTCCACCGGAAGTGGAGAACAATTCCGTGTAATTTGAATGACGCGTCTACGGTTATCAGTCGAGCCGCCTGACGTAGTCACTTCTCTGCTGTGCTTAAGTGGGTGTTTTTCTAACCTTCCGCGGTGGGCGCAGTACGTCTAGAACCGTAGCGTCCTGCGCTCTACGCCGTTGTACGGTACTGGCGGCCACGCGTCGTTACACAGCCTCCCAAATAACAATACGAGTCGGTTTGGGCACTTAAGTTGGTAGAGCAGTAAACGAGGGATCCAAACAACTGTGATAGATTATAGGGTTTTACGTGCCAATACCACTTTCTGATTATGAGGCACGCCGCAGTGGAGGACTCCGGAAATTTTGACCACCTGGGGTTCTTTAACGTGCACCTAAATCTAAGTACACGGGTGTTTTCACATTTCGCCTCCATCGAAATGCGGCCGCCGTGGCCGGGATTCGATCCCGCGACCTCGTGCTCAGCAGCCCAACACCATAGCTACTGAGCAAGCATGGCGGGTAAAGAACTGTGATTGTTCCACAAATATATATATATATATATATATATATATATATATATATATATATATATATATATATATATATATTAACGAGAGGGTAGCAGGTCTTGTTGTGAAACTTAATAAGAGGTACAAAATGAAGATTGTACAGGTCTACGCCCCTACATCCAGTCATGATGACCAGGAAGTCGAAAGCTTCTATGAAGACGTGGAATTGGCGATGGGTAGAGTGAAAACTAAATACACTATACTAATGGGTGACTTTAATGCCAAGGTAGGCAAAAAGCAGGCTGGAGACAAGGCAGTGGGTGAATATGGCATAGGCACTAGGAATATCAGGGGGGAGTTATTAGTAGAGTTTGCGGAACAGAATAATATGAGGATAATGAATACGTTCTTCCGCAAGCGGGATAGCCGAAAGTGGACGTGGAGGGGCCCGAACGGCGAGACTAGAAATGAAATAGACTTCATACTCTGCGCTAACCCTGGCATCATACAAGATGTGGACGTGCTCGGCAAGGTGCGCTGCAGTGACCACAGGATGGTAAGAACTCGAATTAGCCTAGACCTGAGAAGGGAACGAAAGAAACTGGTACATAAGAAGCCGATCAATGAGTTAGCGGTAAGAGGGAAAATAGAGGAATTCCAGATCAAGCTTCAGAACAGGTATTCGGCTTTAACTCAGGAAGAGGACCATAGTGTTGACGCAATGAACGACAATCTTGTGGACATCATTAAGGAGTGTGCAATGGAAGTCGGTGGTAACTCCGTTAGGCAGGATACCAGTAAACTATCGCAGGAGACGAAAGATCTCATCAAGAAACGCCAGTGTATGAAAGCCTCTAACCCTACAGCTAGAATAGAACTGGCAGAACTTTCGAAGTTAATCAACAAGCGTAAGACAGCTGACATAAGGAAGTATAATATGGATAGAATTGAACATGCTCTCAGGAACGGAGGAAGCCTAAAAACAGTGAAGAAGAAACTAGGAATTGGCAAGAATCAGATGGATGCGTTAAGAGACAAAGCCGGCAATATCATTACTAATATGGATGAGATAGTACAAGTGGCTGAGGAGTTCTATAGAGATTTATACAGTACCAGTGCCACCCACGACAATAATGAAAGAGAAAATAGTCAAGAGGAATTCGAAATCCCACAGGTAACGCCGGAAGAAGTAAAGAAAGCCTTGGAGATATGCAAAGGGGGAAGGCAGCTGGGGAGGATCAGGTAACAGCAGATTTACTGAAGGATGGTGGGCAGATTGTTCTAGAGAAACTGGCCACCCTGTATACGCAATGCCTCATAACGTCGAGCGTACCGGATTCTTGGAAAAACGCTAACATAATCCTAATCCATAAGAAAGGGGACGCCAAAGACTTGAAAAATTATAGACCGATCAGCTTACTGTCCGTTGCCTACAAACTATTTACTAAGGTAATCGCAAATAGAATCAGGAACACCTGAGACTTCTGTCAAGCAAAGGACCAGGCAGGATTCCGTAAAGGCTACTCAACAATAGATCATATTCACACTATCAATCAGGTAATAGAGAAATGTGCGGAATACAACCAACCCTTATATATAGCTTTCATTGATTACGAGAAAGCATTTGATTCTGTCGAAACCTCAGCAGTCATGGAGGCATTACGGAATCAGGGTGTAGACGAGCCATATGTAAAAATACTGAAAAATATCTATAGCGGCTCCACAGCCACCATAGTCCTCCATAAAGAAAGCAACAAAATCCCAATAAAGAAAGGCGTCAGGCAGGGAGATACGATCTCCCCAATGCTATTCACAGCGTGTTTACAGCAGGTATTCAGAGACCTGGATTGGGAAGAAATGGGGATAAAAGTTAATGGAGAATACCTTAGTAACTTGCGATTCGCTGATGATATTGCCTTGCTTAGTAACTCAGGGGACCAACTGCAATGCATGCTCACTGACCTGGAGAGGCAAAGCAGAAGAGTGGGTCTAAAAATTAATTTGCAGAAAACTAAAGTAATGTTTAACAGTCTCGGAAGAGAACGGCAGTTTACAATAGGCAGCGAGGCACTGGAAGTCGTAAGGGAATACATCTACTTAGGGCAGGTAGTGACTGCGGATCCGGATCATGAGACAGAAATAATCAGAAGAATAAGAATGGGCTGGGGTGCGTTTGGCAGGCATTCTCAGATCATGAACAGCAGGTTGCCATTATCCCTCAAAAGAAAAGTGTATAATAGCTGTGTCTTACCAGTACTCACCTACGGGGCAGAAACCTGGAGGCTTACGAAAAGGGTTCTACTCAAGTTGAGTACGACGCAACGAGCTATGGAAAGAAGAATGATAGGTGTAACGTTAAGGGATAAGAAAAGAGCAGATTGGGTGAGGGAACAAACGCGAGTTAATGACATCTTAGCTGAAATCAAGAAAAAGAAATGGGCATGGGCAGGACATGTAATGAGGAGGGAAGATAACCGATGGTCATTAAGGGTTACGGACTGGATTCCAAGGGAAGGGAAGCGTTGCAGGGGACGGCAGAAAGTTAGGTGGGCGGATGAGATTAAGAAATTTGCAGGGACGGCATGGCCACAATTAGTACATGACCGGGGTTGTTGGAGAAATATGGGAGAGGCCTTTGCCCTGCAGTGGGCGTAACCAGGCTGATGATGATATATATATATATATATATATTCTATTATTCTTCCAGAGTAATTCAAGAAGCGCTGCTAGAAATCTTTATTTTACACTCTCGCTTGTTTACTTGCTCTTGGGGCAGTGTTATTCCTGCGCTTCTGTCATGCGCGTTTCCATTTGATGTGGTTCCTTGTTTGCCAAGTAATGGACAGGTGTATCTCACAGGCGTACCCGTAAGGTGCACCTTATTTCAATTCTCTTTTGAGAGTTTACGCGTTGTTATGGTGAATGGTTGGCCTTATTCACAATTGTACTAGTGAAGGTACCGTGCCGTTAAGCCCTAATTATCAACGTCGCTGTCATGAACATCGCGATCGCCGTGGTAGAGCAGCGTTGATAGCACCTTGCCGGAAGCCCCGTCCATACTACCCCGCGCTACACATTCCTACCACGAGTCGGTGCTGAAGGTGATGACGATGAAGGCGGCGATGGCGTCATGGGCCACTAGTAGCGCGCTCTTTCAAGCCAGCTAGGGGGAATGTAGCAAGCCGTGGGCCACCGGGCGATCGCCACGCAACCCACGCGCGCACACACACTCACACATGCTCGCGCGTCTCGCTAGCCCAGCCGTGGTCTGCTTTATTTTCTCCGCGCTCTGCGGCTCACCCTCTCTACGTGAGTTGCGCAGCCATCACCCCGAGACCTTGAGGCCGGAAGGGAACGCCAAAATGGAACAGCTGCGGCATAGACTGGTCCTTGCGTCATCGCGCGCGCTGCCCTTTCCTTACGACCTAGTGGCTTTGCTCACTCGCATGGGTTTTGGTTATGCTTTCTTCTTTCTCCCACTACCCTTTCGCGTGCATCTCATTAAGCCCTCTCTCGCCTTGGGGCGATAACGTGTTGAAGTTTTTATTATTATTACCAGAAGCAAGCACCACAGCAAATTGTCGTATAGTGTTGGTTTTCGTACGTTTCGTCAGAATCATTGCGCCTGCCGTGCTGAGTGTAAAGCTGTGTCGAATGCTGCTTCCTACTGACAAGCGGAAGCAGATATTTAAGGCCAACATAGAAAATGCATGAGCATTCATGCTGATCTCAACGTTTATATCTTGTGTTTCTGTGGCAGCATGTCCAGTTCACAGCTAGCCACGTGTCCGCAGGACTAGCCTCGACATTAGCGGAGGACGGCCCCGCAAGGTCAAACTGCTGAAGAGCTTGTTTATGCAGAAAGGAAAAAAAGAAAGAACGTGGGCGATTTATATCGCTTTTCTTTTTAAATTATGCCCTTGCGAAGTGCGCCCCTGGATTCAAATCACAAAAATATCACGACAGCTGCGCAGTCTTTTACGGAAGTCGTCCTTCAACGGTGTTCATTGCCATATATGGTATCGCATTTTTTCGGTGAGCGATGTTCTCAAACGAGCCATGAGCGGGACCCATGTAGTACGTTCAAGTTCTCGACGGCCGAATAACTTTCCGCTTAGCCTCTTTTCTATCGAACCGTCACGGCGACTTCTTAAAATGGCGTATGTGTATATGTCCTCGTTTCTGTCGCCACCGTCGTGTTCGGACACAACGCCACCGACGTGCGGTGCTTGATCAAAGAGACGGCCTTCTTCAAAACTTGTAGCGCAGGCGCATACGCGGCAACACAGAGCGCCGTGTGGCGTCTCGCGTACCTTCTGTGTTTGTGTCGTTGTGTCTGCGTTACAACGAATTAAAAGATGGCCTACCAACAAGCGCATATAGCCACCCTCATCAAAGAGGCCTGCTTCTAGTGTCCATCGCTTCCCAGCAACTGGCGGCCATATAACGCGGAGCAGGTGGGGCGATGGCCCTCAAATCGAGCGTGTGGCTTTTGATATCTGGCCGTATTAACAGGCGGACGAAAGATACGCCAATGCCTGCTATCGACCTGACGCACGGGTTTCAGTGCAGGCGCTCGAAATGCACGGGCCTATACTGCTGTTAATCTGCATTCCGTCACAGCGGTGTTGTTGTTGCCGTGTTTCAAATAGTGCGCGTGCACCAGAGACGAGCCAATAGACGGGCGGCAGCAATAAATGCATATCGAAAAGTAAAAACAAAAAATTGCGTTTCCAACTAAGCCAGTGAGTCTTTCTTCATTTCTTAACCGAATCGTGGACGAAAAGCAGAGTATTGGAAATTTCGCGAGTATTGTCGCCCTGACCTTACATCGCCGCGAAATTTCGCGTCGCTCAGAAGTGGGAGCGCCGCGCCGTGCCGTTACTCCGTCGACGAGAGAACCTCTTCAGGCTTCCGCTAGAGTGAAATGTGTCGCCGATATCGCCGACCGCACCGCGCGCGCGACGGCGGCTCGCGCCACCGGTGCCCACGCGCGGCGGACTGCCGACAAAAAAAGAAGCAGCGGCAGGTAGAAGCCGAATGGCGGGAGCCCGCGTGCCGCCGTACCTGCTGTGCGCATAGGTGTGTGTGCTGGTTGAGGGGCCTTTCGTCAATTGGGGTCGTCGTCGCCCACGGCTGGGGATTGTGGCGAGCGAAAGCGTTCGGGGTGAAAGGAAACGACGCGTCGCGCAGCAGCTACCTCGAGCCGGCGTGATGCCGTAATTGAGCCGTCTGACTCGCGACCTGGAAATGCGCGCCACCACGGCTCGCGGTCGCTGCGCCGCTTCATGACTCAAAGGAGCGCGAGCTGTATGACGCCGCTGGTGCGCGCAGCGTTGGGTAGCGAGCGCCATCAGGACGCGCGCGCATGCATGTACGGTGCGTGCTGCACCACCAGGCCCTCGTTATGTGGAGGCGGACGTGGCGCGTCTGGGCGGCTGCGGGCCGAGATAGGCTGCTCCGAAGCTTCGAATCAGTACTGCCTGCTTGCCTCTACGCGAGGCTATAACGGAAACGCTTCTGGTAAACATGTGCGCGTGTTCCGATTGCGTTATGCGTTATGGAGCGGTGGCAAGATAGAGAAATATCTGGCTACCCTTTTGCCACCAAATATTTGCGTTGCAGGCAGATTACCTCGCTCTGCCATTTTGGGATGTGTTGATTTCGACCATTCGCAATGCCGCACATCGCTTAATTATATGCGCATCTCCCAAGAATCAGACGCCGAATTCACAATACTTTTGTTCTGTAAGTGCTCGTTGCCACTGGCCCGTCGCCTTCAGTAATATGACGTTCGACATCCGAATTGGCTGAATTTTGCTCTTACGAATAATTCTAGCGTAACAGTATTTTGTGAATATGTGCCCAGGGATCAAATTCACAAAGCTTTTCGGTGACAAATGTTCTCTGCCATTAGCCGATCGCCTTCGATAATATTGTTAGATAATGAAGTAGGTCACTGACCTGCTTTATTATCAAATGACATTTCGGGATCCGTACGCATCCCTTGTTCACAATGAAATGTCGACTAAGCGCAAGGTTCTTAAGTGGTGTTCAGCACATGACGCAAAGTTCTGGAGTACACGTGGTTTAGAGCAACGTTACTAGGCTAGCTTCAGTTGTAAAACTCTCCGCCCGCGCGCTTACAGCCGCTGTCGCCACTTCTGTGACAGCCGCCAGAGGGCAACGCTGTTGCATTGGGCTCCACTGCAGACGCCTCGTCACAGCCTTGAGCTCGTGCGGACGGGCAGTTTGCGCGTGTTTCGCGCTCGCTGACGTTCTCCCTTGTCCGAATTAGTGATACCACGAGAAAGCGGTATCCACCTACAGCAATAAGATTTGTCGCGTCAGTTCGTTAATGCTGAAAGAAGGGTAAACTGCACGAAAGGAAGAAATGCATACAGCGAAGCGCAGAAGCTGCGTTTCTAAATTATACTAGGAAAATGCCAGCAAACTTGAGAGTAGAAAAAATCAAGAGGCAGACATAGACAAAGAGACAGGAAGGTGGCTGGTCACCACCTTCCTGGTCACCACCAGCCACCTTCCTGTCTCTGTGTCTATGTCTGCCTCTTGATTTTTTCTACTCTCAAGTTTGCTGGCATTTTCCTAGTATAACCATATACCAACTAGCCCAACAAGCCACTCTCATGAGCGTTGCTAAATGTCGTGTGTTTCTTCCTGTCGTCTTAACGTTTCGCGCAGTTTAGGCTCACGAGCCTGAATATCTGACCAAAGTGCGTGATTGTAGGATGATCTTCATCCCCACCGAAGCTTCTCACCACGCCAAAGAAGCGCTACAAAAAGAAAGATGAGGTCGGTCATTCTACACACAAGGCACACACACACACACAAAAAAAAAAGGCAAAGTCGGATTTTTCATTCCGTGAAGATGCTTAATCAGCGAAGCTGAAACGTGCGTATCCTGTGTTTATCCCGAGGGTTCATTAAAGTATTTCTCAGTTATGAGGTTACACACACAATCGGCTGCGATGGAGAGAACGACGTCACTCACGGTATGCCCGTAGTCCGCAGTTGTCGCTTGCGTTCGATGTCTCGAGTTTGCTCGGCGGCGTGGTTAGCAGCCTTCGCCTGCGATTTGACGCTTGTGATTCTTCGAAATTAAATTTCTTCAAGATAAATCTTTCCGTTACGTAAGACCATGAGTGGCTCATACCCCCGTAAACGCGGCCTCCCCATTACGACGACAGAAGTGAAGTGAAATTCTACGCTGAAAAGATGAACGGCCACGCAGCCAGCTGTGGAAGCCGACGACGAACGCGGGAGCAGTGGCACGAGCGCGTGCCTTTGATTTCGCAGAGTGTTCCCGGTCGGCACGAGGAATCGCTGTTTCACGCCGAGCGAAGCGTCGCATTGCTGGGAGCACAGAAAAAGTGGTGCGCCGAACTGTCGACATCGTTCCGATGGCGGCCTATGCAGCCAGGTACGCAGCACGTCGGCATCGTCTGCTGATATTCTTAAGAAACTCGGCGAAGGCTACAGTTCCACGGATGACATGCTTGATGAAATTCGCCGTCCACAACGAACCACAGAGCACATCAACGCTGCGCCGCGTGCTTAGTCCAGCCCGCCCGCGTAGCCGGCCAGTGAGGAAGTGAAGCCGGGCGCGACTGCAGCGCCACGAAGGCGTGGGCGGGTGGCGGTTCCGCGCAACGGCGCCGAGTTTTAAAACGGAAGCTAGTCTAGTAACGTTGGTTTAGAGTGCCAAGTGATCTATTGATTGTGTTATTTGTCGTTTGACTTATTAGTGATTCGAGATTGAGCCTCGTTGTCTAGTTTTTCTCTGTGTGGCTACGATACTCGCGCTGTCCCAATTTATCTCGTGACCCGTCTTCTCGGCATTTGTCACGTGTGGTTTTTGGTGACATCATTCTTGTGCTCTTTGAGACGCCTACAGAAATTTCCGCTTTCGCCAATATACATCATTTGCGATGGGCGCATGGAATCTTGTATACCACGCCAGGAAAACGTGCCCTAGGGAGAGGATCCTTCACCTTGTGCTTTGCTGACATTCTGTTGCGAACAAGAGATCCCTACGGAACCCGAAAGGTCAATTTCTTTTTATTTTGACCTTTGTCAGTCACCTGCTTCATTTTCTAACAATGATTTTACCTGACCTGACGGTATTCCGTCGAACTCTCGACTGCAGCGTCAGGATTGGAGGAAATTTTGTCGTGCGAACAATTTTAGCGTAAGAGCCTTTTGTGACTACGGGCCCAGACTCTGCTGAATTCATAAAATTTTCGTTAGTAGACAATCTGTGCATTGGCCGGCCGTCTTCGCTGGCAACTGTTCTTAGGAACACATTATAGCGTCAAAAGTTTTTATTGTTTTTCTTTTTTCTAGAGGTGCGTGGATATACGAAATTTCTTGATACGAATCTAATAGCCCTTCCCGTTTGATAGATATTCGATTGGAGAATTCACTGTTTGAAATTGTCTAATATTCGTTTCTGTGTGAATATAAGGGGTAACAACGCTCACTCAAGGGAGGCAATCCGACGCCTGTGAGGACTGTTCCGCATGTTTCTGCTGCAGGAGAGCTGCGGCTTTTGTGGAGAGGCACCAGGACCCGTATTTATAAAGTTCTTCGCCTGTTTAAAGGGTATTGCAAAAATTTCGCTCACATATTAGTGGCGTATCTAATAGCCATTTGTAATACATCAATTTTTTCCGCTTTAGATGTACTATTATATGCAATCATGTTGGAAGGAAAAAAACTGAGCAGAGACCCTACCCAGTCCGTGCGCTAGGAGAAAAGTGTGGATAAAGTCGCGTGGTTTCTGGTAGCGACGATGTTGTTGGGACGCAATGGCGGTTTTGCTGTGGTGGTGTTATTAGATTCGTCGGACGATCTCGCCGCTGCCACCATTTGTTAGAGTTGTCGGACGATCTACGAGCTGTAGGCCGATCTCACCGCTGCAATTCAGATGTAAGATTTGGCAGTCGTAGCTGTAGGAAGGAGCTTGACTCTTTGTCGGGACTTAAGAGAGCAGAATTTATTTACATGTTATTTACAGTTGAACATGAGATACATCGACAGTCTAGCGTGGCTCCCAAACGGAGCCCGCAAGACGAGCATACAGCAACCAACTTACGAGCACACAGCTCACGACTGCATTTCGAGCACCACAACGAGCACACGACGAGCACCCACTAGCAGCCGACAATCGCTGCTTATAAGTACTCCGCTCGACGTCATAGTTCGACGTCATTGTAGATGACCCGCCCTTTTGGAAGAGGATGAGGGCTCACATACACGTGCCGCACACACACACAGGTGTAATGGTCCGGAGCCGACGTCAGAGGGGCTTCGTAGAACTCTGAGCCGTCCCGGGTGGCGCGCCGGGTAGCACATTGCCTGGTGTCTCGAAAAGCTCATAGGGAGGTTCCGCCAATTACCTCCCCTCGAGAACTCCCCTGAGCTGACCCCGCGCCACGTGGCTGCCGGTTATCCGCAGTTCTCTGAAGTGCGCCCCGTCCCGGTTGGATTGGAACACGTGCAGCGGGCTGAAATAGCTGCAGGCCGATCCTAACAGTGTGTGCACATATGTGTGCAGCTCCGTATATCTCATGCCGTGGTAAATGCGTGTGGGTTTGCGTTAGCCTCCGTTTTTTGTGCCGCCATGATAGCTAGACCGTGCTCTCTCGGCTGTCTTTGGGGCCAGGGGGGAGTCGAAGAAGTAAAAAGCGTGGAACGAGCGCGCATACAACGCCGTGCATCGCGTGCCACGCAGCTGACGAAGGGCAATCTGGGAGTGTATTTGCCATCTTCGGTGGATTCATGCTAACGTGTCATCACAGACTGAAGCCGCTGTGCTTCAGAATATGTATGATAAACGCCTTCAAGGTCAGTGACTGCAGTGCAGTGTTCCTGCTTTTGACAGCGGGCAATGCATTTGTGGCACGTAAACAGCCTTGTGGAAGGATGGGAAAGAAGCGGCTGCTGTGAGTAATTACGGAAGAAACCCTCCTTACCGCAGATAGAGGGTGTTTTCTTTAGGTGCACTCATATTTTAAAAGATTGCCTATGGCAGATACTAGCCCTTGTTCTAAATTACTCCGTGAGGCGGCCATTACATTGCGAGAAATCAAAATGTTCAACTGTGTAATTAACGTAATTGCGCTAGTTAACTTATTAATTAATTACATGACGCCACTAATTATATCCGCTGAATTCGCACGCAGTATCCACTTGGAACAATTCTCTATCCATCAGCAGTTCCGAGATATTAATTTTCAAAGTGTCCGACGAAATGCATAGGCGTACCAGTTACTTCTTTAAGAAACTGCTGTTTCACGCATTGAAGCACAATTTCTTATATGCGATGCATTTAGGTAGGAGCTCCAGAGCTAAAGCTTCTGCTTTTGTCATCGGCTGGCCGTCTTCGCTAACTTAAAATGTCGAATGTGACAATTGGCCGGTGTACTAGTTCCTACGGACCATTCGAGCGCGAGAATTTCTCTGGGAACAGGGACCGGGACATCACAAGGCACAGAAAGCGGTGGCCCTGCAGTGACAATGTTCGGCTCACTTGTCAACTATGCCTGACTGTATTATCATAATTGATGCATATATGCTAAGTTCACTCTCTTGGACCTCCTAACGGGACACAGTATACGCGCGTACGTACGCACGCACGCTGAAGACTGGTCTGCACCGTCTTTGCGGTGCTCACAGGGCCACCCTGCTAATTGGGGCTCTGCAAAGAGTCCTCGCCGGCGACAGGAACAGCGAGACGCTATGGCGGCTGCGGTGGTGTTGATGTCGGTCGTCCTCGGCTGTCACATTGTTCTCGACACCGGCGCATTGCAGCGTGACCACCGTGCGGCAAAGATGCGGCGTCGGCGCTGCACTTTTCAAGGACGGCAGAGCGCGAAAAACAAACGATGGCGGCGCTACTGCGCCTCCCCCCCCTCTCTCTCTCTCTCTCTCGTATTCTTCTAGGGTGGCAACATCGCTACTTTCCTGCGGCAGGCTATAGCCACCGCTCGAAGCTCTTCTTTAGTTTATCCGGCAATTTGTATATCGACTGCTTGCATTGCCAAATACTTATACTTTTTGTGCGCAAACAAACAGGGACAAAAAGTATAAATATGAATATGTTCCAACTAGGCCGACTCGCAGTTTTGCCAAATACGTTGCGTCCCAGCGAGACCCTCGGGAGAAGCCTTTGGACAGGCGATGTCTGTAGTGGAAGAGTCAACTTTCAGCGTCCCAGTGAGGGAGCGAGCTGTATCCAGGATTAACACACATGCATGAATCGCGTAGTGGGCTCACCCGGCTAAAGCAAAGAGATCGTATGGGGAAGTGAAGTACGTTATTACTGCATCGCCGGCATACATTATGATGTCTACGAAAAGAGAGAGAGAGAGAACCCCCTCTCCCAAAAAACCCGAAATAAAAGAAAGAGAGAGCCTGTTCATCTCCCTTCTACCAGCTTGTCGTGTTCTATTATTGCTACCTTGTCGCTGCGAAATAACAGCTGATAACGAAGTCTCTCTAACAGCGCTGGTCGAAGGCCCCTGAAATAGAGCGATGCAGCCGAGTCTTCGTGGTGGAGGCAGTCTGTCCGCTTCATTTATATTTCTGTGTATTCCAAGGCAAGCAAATAAATTTACGGATGGATTTATCGCATGTGCAAGGTCATTTGACAGAGGAACGCTCGACCTATATGTCGTTACCCTGGGATTGCGTTTTTGCGCTGAAGCAACTCGCGGGAAAATTATAGGTATCAAGTAGCACTGGAACAAACTCTCGAGTACTTAATCGTTTGGAAAAGTATATGATCACTTGGCTTCTGAATCACAGCGTAGGTGCATGAAGAAACTTCGGGCGGTGGGTCTTTCTCTCAACACCCTGAGGTAATTTGAGTTCGCTGAGCTAGCTCACGAGTGTGTGCCAGCGGCGGCGTCGCGCTTTTATTGTAAACGCTTGTCAGGAAGTCGAGGAGCACGTAGTGCAAATAAGAGTAAAGCGGTTCCTTGTTTGAGCGCTGTAGGCGGCGAAAGCAAACGAGGAATGATCAGCAGAGACCTTCAGCGCGTTTCCGGCAGAGCGAACGGTATAAAATGTGTCTCAACTATCATTCACCATGATTTAAAAATATGTAAATGCCATGTAGCTGGACGTACAGAACCAAGGTAGTGTTGTTTGCCGTCGCTTGGAGGTATTCAGATTATTTTTCGCATTCCGCCTAATTACATAAATAATAAATAACTTATCAAATGTTATAATTCGATGACGAGTGCCAATGAGAAAATTGTAGAGCAACATGAAAAACTCCCGATGCAGCTTTCTGTTGCTCAATACGTGCTACATAAAAGTGCTTTTCCGAGCGTGACAGAAGCCTGCGAAGACACGCAAAATGCCAGCGTGACTGGCCGCTCGGGGCACTTTGCGTGTATTCGAGGGCTTCTTTTGCGCTCGGAAAAACACTTTTATGTAGCACATATTGAGAAACAGAAAACTATATCAGGAGGTTTTCATGTAGCTCTACAATTTTCTTATTGACACTTTTCATCTAACTAAAATAATTGATAGGCTAATTAATGAATAGTTAAGCCTAATTATGTAATTAGGCAGAAAGCGAAATATGATCTGAGTATCTCTGAGTGCATGTTCAAAATACATCGAATACAAACAACCCTTTATACACCACCAATTTCATGTTTATGTCTTGTCAGAAATACTTTTTCGAGTTTTGAGCACGAAAGAAGGTATATATACGAATGAGAAATCGGAGCTCACCGCATGTCCATTCAAATAAACTGAAGCACACAGCACAGGCTGAAATCACACCCGTTTATTATGTTCAGCATGAAAGTAATTGCACTCTTCCTAACTTGGGCCACCGCTGGACAAGGCAGAGAATTTTAACAGGTCTGGCACTCACTTCGCGTTTAGTTCTCGAAACCCGTGACCTTCGTGTAGTGCGGGCTCCTTGGAATCAACCTTATATCCATTCAATATTTTCTAGCTTTACAAAATTTACGCTACATGTAGCTTCGGTTCGGAAACTATGGCCCTCGCTCTATTCGATCACACCTCATTTATACGCGCTTGTGCCTACATCAAGAGATCGCGGTTGCCTCCAGTAGCTGAAGACAGGCTAGGGTCTAGCACTCTGACAAACTTTTGTAACTTCCACTAATTTCTTCTCGCATTCACAACAGCACAAATGGGACTATGATTTCTTACGACATGTTTTCGGGATATACTCTGTAGCAGCTCATTCTTCTGATGGGACACTGTCCCATCAGAAGTCCCATCAGTTCTTTCATCATTTTGGGTGGAGGCACGAGAGATTGCAGACTTCGCGCAAGGACTGTTAAAGAGTCGGTCTTGAACACGATGAAACCAGGGCCGGTATGATGTAAGTATTCCTTTCGCTCGAGTCTATCTTTTCCTTATCGTTCACTATTCGCCGTCAGCCGATCTCGGTGATAACGTGGACGGAGAGCCACTAGGACAACTGCCGAAAAGCGAAAAGGAATAACATTTCAATATAATTGTCATATTATACTCGCTTCAAGATTGCGTACCAGGCGGACAGCAGGATACCCGTCGGAGGTTTCATCTCTTGGTGTAACCAGAAGCCTGACCTTTAAAATCCATGTTTGAGCATCGACGTTGTTTCTAAATCGGCTTTTGATGTTCCCCTTCACATCATTTAGATGTCGGTCTCATAACGTGCTAGAAAGGCCATGGAACGACCTTTCTATTGCTGGTAGCAGACACATGGCGTAATTTACGCCTGCGTTTGACTACGCTAACGCCTTTCAAAATTGGCGGTTGCCTACGCACCTTGGCCGCCTACACGTGACGTTAGGTCTCTATGAGCTTTAAGTGTTTAAGACCACTGACGCGAATGAAATATTGGTACGAAATCTTTTAACAGCGCAGAAACAACAACAAAAACCTGAAAATGCGTTATATGGCAGAAAATCTCGGGACCGTTCATTGTGGCCAAATTAATTAAGGAAGCAAGTTGTTTGAGAGTTCTTTATTGTGCATAGTAACAAGGTTACAAATGGCGACAAAATGTTACAAATGTTGGTATACGTTAGTGAATCGAAGAACTCCGTCGAAGCCACGTGCAAAGTGACGCGTATCCCGAAGCCTAGAACGGTTTCGAGCAGTGAACGAAATAAAACCAAATTTAAAGGAAGAAGAAGAAGAAGAAGAAGAGAAAGAAGATGTGGGGGGGGACAGCAATATTAATGCGGAACGCTCTAAATGCCAAGTGGCGCGACGCCAATCAAGTGTCAGCAGCCCTCTCTCTCTCGAGAGAGAGAGAGGGGGAGAGAGAGAGAGAGAGAGAGATCTATGCCGGACCTGGGATAGGACGGCGGCCAACTACTCGGGCGCAGAAAGAAGCCCCGCGGAAGCCTCACCGTCCGCGTCGTCGAAGCAGGCACGCACTCTGCACCACTTGCGCATTTGTCAGTCTTCGTGTTGCAAGCGTTCTCTCAGACACGGTTACCAAATCTCCCAGGCGGATACACCGCCGCGCGAGAAGCTGTAGCTATCCGCACTGTCGTGGGATGAGGTGGGTGAGCCGATCTTCGTTGCGCGCCGTGTCTTTCGAGGGAGTCCTTACAGCGCAGCCATTTCGGCTGACTCATGCGCCACGAAAAACAAAAAACAAAAACGAAGAGAGAGATCTGTTAGTGTCCGCGTCCATTCATGCGACAGCTTCTTTGATGAGCCGTAGAGAGACAGCAAAAGAGAAAAAAAGAAAGGAAGAAGGAAGGAGTAGGAGACGAACACACAGCCATCGCAGGGTCTCTTGTATGCGACCATGTATGCGGGCCGCCAGTCAATCAGTGGCGAGACGAATAGTTTTCCCCGCATCTCTCTTACTCACTCTATCTCTCTGTTTGTCCGCCGCACGCGACCAGAGAAGAAAAGGCACAGACGAAAGTTTCCGAGGCCGTCCCGCTTCTCCTTCACCGCGGGCTGCCTCTTGGGGCTGTTACGATCGGCCTGCAGGGGTGCTGCTCTGCAACGCTATCTCAGCCAGCTGCAGGTGCTTCGATCGACCCGCGGTGGTGGGGCCCTTCAGAGAACTGTCGAAGACGACCGCGCCCGCCGCTGCGGCTCGGTGGTTATGGCGTTCTGTGGCTGAGCATGAAGTCGCAGGTTTGATTACCGCCGCATTTCGATGGGGGCGAAATGCAAAGGAAAAAAAAAATAGTGGCAGTTCAGCAGTAAATGCGAGAGAAATGCATTGCGTCGCACCTCTTTCAGGTCTCGGATCCGTGAATTAAGCCATGTTCGCCATATTGCAAAGTGTTGTTGCTGAGCTAGGGGCTCACTCGACACACGTCCTGCCTCTTCGAGAAGCGAACTGCAACTGACGGAGCAGACTATCGTCAGTTGCACTATACATATATGCACATGCATGCTCTTCTAAGCTCTCCCATCTCCTCTCTACCATGTGACCGACTTCACACACTTCACACACATAGGCTTTTTCCCATTTTAACACTCCTAATGCCAATGCAATAAAAAAAAAGTGTTCGTGCGCTGTGATTTAGGCGCACATTATAGAAACCCAGGTAAGTGGAATGGTTACCGCGTTATCACCGAATGACCCAGCGTGCTGACTCCTCCAACCCTTGTAACTGTAATTTACATAATCTAAAATTTTCCTTTTTGAGCTATGCAACAATAAGCGAGCAGCTGAACTCGCGCAGCTGGCGTAGACTACCGGAGAATACAGACAAAAACTGCGGAAGCGAGCCATATCACGCATTACCTGTCACGCCACAGTTTCGCTGAGCGCTGACACAAACGCAAAATGGAAAACTATTCTAAAAGCTCGTGAGGCCGCAGAGCCAGAAGGACATCTGGTGCCTGTTTTAGAGGCACCCTAAGCTTGGGCGCCCTGTAAGAACTGCCTGTTAAGAGAATTTCACGGTTGTCATTCGTGTAGTTTCCTTTCTCGCGATCAGCATGGCGACGTCCGCAAGAATACTCGCAGTCATTGGTGCAAGAAACTCCGCGAGTGCAATTTGAAAATTCTGAGGTTTTACGTCCCATAATCACGGTATGATTTTTGAGGCACGCCGTAATGAGGAACTCCAGATCAATTTCGACCGCGTGGGGTCATCAGTGTGCACCAAATGCACAGTACGCAGGCGTTTTTGCATTTCACTTCCATCGGAATGCCAGCTGCCGAGGCCAGGATTTGGTCACGCGCCCTTTGCCTTAGCAGCGTAACACCGAAGCCACTACGGTTACCACGGAGGGTCGAGTTCACGTGATTTCAAAGACCACGATCATCTTACGCTTAAGCGGCAACTAATAAATTATGCCGGCGTGTTTAGTATATGCAAATGCTCTGTTTACCCCATCGCAACGACGTCTTTCGAGGACGAATCTCGCTCCGACGATTCACTAAATTTGTTCCGGCACTTGCGGGGCGATGAAAAGCTACAGAAATTCGGAGAATTGTCTATTAAAGCGTAAGCATTGTTTGGCTCGGCTGCGACTTCGTTTTTGCGTGGTTTCGCTTACTTGCTTTTCTTAACTTATGCGCGTGTACCCATGACATTTCCAGTGGCAAAGAATGCTTAGGCTTAAGTAGTGAATTGTCACATTTTCCTTCATTGCAATCGTGCCAACTGAGCCGGGCACGAGCGCGCCTTGACGGAGCAGAGCGGACGAAAGGGAACGTCAGCTGCCGCAGTAGCGCGAGAGGCGTCGTGTGAGGGGAGAGTGCATTGCCGCGATGCCATGTCACGGTCGCTACAGTGTACACTGTACCCACGCTGTCCCTCTCGCGAGCTTGCGCTATGAGCGCGTTCCTTCTCCACGCAAGCTCTCGCCTGCGTTCTGACTGCGCCTCGGTAAGGCCCAATGAAAACGCGTCAAGCGTCTCATCGCGCTCGCTTGCCCGCGAGGTGTTCATAGCTCGAAGGACGCTCATGCAGCGTTGAGTTGAACATTGGGCCAGCCCAAAATCTAAGTTGGCGCAACCCCCAATTTAATTTGGCCCACCCCCAATATAAGCTTCCCCATGTATTTTATAAGGAGCCCTATGCGTGTATACGGGTATTCTACTTACTACTTGTTTGTATTTGTTCATAGTTGTGCATTCTTGTAAATAATATTGCTCTCCTGTTGTTGAATTGTTTCTATCTACGGTTAACCATTCCTCATGTAAAACCCCGCAACAGGGGTTATATTGAGGTAAATAAATAAATAAATAAATAAATAGATAAGTAAATATTCTCTTTTTTATTTTATCTTTTTGCTTTAAATTCTTCCTTATCGCTTAAAGCTAGCAATCATATACATTTACACTATGATTACGATTAAATGTCCTTGCAAATTATGCATTTTTTGTGCAGATACAAGCAATTACACATTTCGCGTGACAGGGCTGGGTAGGTCTTCAAAGAATGCTTACGCATTTATAAGGGTACCACTTCACCGCACGAAACAGCGCTGCCCCTCCATGAGTGCGTGCCTCAACAGGTAAGGAAGACAACGCTACAAAATTCGGCTGTCATCGTGTCATATACAGAGACCTTCCTGTAAAGCCGAGGCAAATCGTGAACGACAACCTTCAAACGACAGTGCAGCGCGCAGAACACGCCGGCACCGCCACCAGTGTAGTGTATACCGCCACATGAACGGCGGCGGGCTGGTGAGCGCGGAGGTGCAACGCGCCAGTGAGCATTTCACGCGCCGGCCACCGATCGCGACACAGCCTCGGAATCCAAGCTTGGGCCCGCGCTGAATCCTCGTGTTTTATGCATGACGCAGCCTCGCGCATAAATCAAGGAATTGCGAAGCAGAGCCCGCCAGGGCCGACAGACGTCCTGCGGGCCCTTCTTTCTGCAGAGCCCGGCCGCCGACAGGGGCTGCCCGGATGAGAGGATTCTCGACTGTCGGCGCCGCTGCAACGTTGGTGCTGGGAAACGTGACTCGGCGGAAACGCCAAGATGACATAGAGAGGCCATACAAATCTCTTCAAGAGCGTGTACGTTCTACCGCACGTGGTTTCTGGGCAGATAAAAGCGCGCGCATAAGGTGACGTCGAAATGCGAGAACGGCCCAAGAGAAACGCAGAAATGTGGACTATACAGTGGCGAAGACGCGCAAAGGATATTCGAACTCCATTTTTATTCTAGTAACCCGTGTTAGGAACGGCCTGCAAAGGTGCCGAAATACTAAGTTTTCCAAGCCAGCTGCAGCAGCGGGGTTGGCGTTTTCTAGGAACCGACCGTCAGTCTCCAGCCGAACGGCGCGACTAGGTCTACTGTGGAGACTTGCTTTGAGAGGACGACAAGGCGTCATTCCGCAGCCTCTTGGTGTCACGATGTCGGCTGCGGCGACTGTGTGAGGAGGACAATACGCCCAGTCAGCAACTGGGCGTATTGTATTGTATTGTATGCCTGGACGAGGTCGGCGAACCAGGCTTTGGTAGTGAACTCACCATCACCGACTTGGTCTGTCGGGAGCGAGGAAGTTCCCGAGGGAATGTATTTGGCGGCACGGTCCCACGCACCTTTCAAGACGCAAGACAGTGGAGAACCATGGCAGCCACGCTGCGGGGGTCAGCTCGGGGATTAAGAGGCGCCTTCTTAGGGCAAGACCCAGTTCTGCGAAGACCGTCTCGCCTTGGTGGGGGTAGCGAAAGCTGTGCGGGTGTGTGTGTGTGTAAGCCCTCCCACTCAAAGGCGGCTCAGCTACGATGACTCTGGTCGAACGTTTTCCCTCACCTAGGGATCTAGGGAGGACAGAGTGTATTTAAGGAGCTGGTGCGTGGCTCCTCAGTGTGCTTTTCTCTCGCACTCATGCTGGACTGATGAACTGCAACGTCCTTATGGCGATACTGTAAATAAACCCATATTCTTCGTTCTCGATGAGAACAAGTCTCTCACTTCAACAACGTCCTCAGCGTGGATGAGTTGGACGACGGTATGGGCCAGCTTCCATTTAATTCATGCTCGACTCCAAACTTTACACCCGGCGCCCGTGCTTTAAAATGTAAAGTAGTGGAAACGTTCCAGAGAAGCAGGTGGTCTTACCAGCTTGCTCTTATAGCCGCACATGGCGACGCGTGCAAAGAGACGAAAGGAGAGCAAAGTGAACAAGCCATACTCCCCGTAGTGAGTTAAAAGAAGGCGAAACAGTGCTAACGACGGTATATACTCGAGACGTAAACACGCAGGGGTGAATGCACTCTGCGTGCGAAGTGACTCAAAGGCTAAGAACGAACTACAGCCGTACATGCAGCACCGGTCGGCGCAAACTATGGCTCCATTCGCGAGCAGGGTGTAGCTGTTGCTGATACCTGCGAGGTGAAACCCGCGAATACACGCGCCTAAAACGACACGCAGGCTCGGGTCTCGAGCGTCGTCTGTCATGTCGCTTTTGCATGCGCGGCCGCGTAACGCCACCTGTTCCCATGTCGCGAACGTCTTCTGCATTTTATAGGCTTCTTTCATTATCCCACCTGGCGTTGTGCTCCAGTGTTATCCACAATTTCCTGCTTGTCGTGTCGCTTGCAGATACTTGTAGCACTGAGTGCACGTATAAAGTCGGTCGTCATAGCAACGTACATAACCCATCTCGCTGTGCGTATTGCACCGTTGACGCGACGCTGAATCGCTAATGTGCACACGGTGTTCCGCACAACAACAAAAGTCAATGTACGTACAGCCTTCGGTCGCACAGTGTTTCTACTTTCATCGAACACGTTTTCCCAGTTATGCGAGGTGTGGTTAAATGCACGTGCATTGCACAGAACGAATGTGGGCGTCAAGTGGATGAGTCATTCATCCCACTCGAGCGAACGCTATAATTCATCATAATCATTCATCAGCCTATTTTATGTCCACAGCAGGGCGACTCTCCACTTGCGATCGCGAATTACCCCTGCCTTGCTGCAGCTGATTCCAACCAGCACCCGCGAATTTCCTAATTTCATCGCACCACCTAGTCTTCTGCCTTCCTCTACTGTGCTTCCCTTCTCTTGGTACCCATTCTGTCACCCTAATGGTGCAACGGTTATCTAATCTACGCATTACAGGACCTGCCCAGGGCCATACTTTTCTCAATGTCTATTTGCATATCGGTTATACCAGTTTGCTCTCTGATCCAAACCGATCTCTTTCTGTATCTCAAAGTTATGTCTAGCATTCTTCGTTCCATCGCTCTTTGTGCGTTTCTTAACTTGTTCTCTAGCTTCTTTGTCAGTCTCCAAATCTCTGCCCCATATGTCAGCACCGGTAAACTGCACTGATTTTACACCTTTCTTTTCAATGATAATGGTGAGCTTCCAGTCAGGAGCTGACAATGTCTGCCATGTGCGATCCAAACCATTTTTATACTATGAATTTCCTTCTCATGATCAGAGTTCCCTGTGATTAATTTACCTAGGCAAACGTACTCCTTCATAGACTCTAGAGGCTGACTGGCGATCCTGAACTCTTGTTCGCTTGCCCGGTTATTCATCATTATCTTTGTCTTCTGCATATTAATCTTCAACCCCACTCTTACACTCTCTTTGTTAAGGTCCTCAATCATTTGCTGTAACTCATCTGCAGTGTTACTTAATAGAACAATGTCATCGGCAAACCAAAGCTTGCTGAGGTATTCGCCGTCGATCCTTACTCCTAAGTGTTCCTAGTTTAACAGCTTGAGTATTTCTTCCGAGCACGCAGTGAATAGCATTGGAGAGATTGTGTCTCGTTGTCTTACCCCTTTCTTTATAGGTATCTTCCTACTTTTTGTGTGGAGAACTAAGGTAGCTGTGGAATCTCTGTAGATTTTTTCCAAGATATTTACGTAAGCGGTCTGTACTCCTCGATTACGTAATGCCTCTATGACTGCTGGTATCTCTACTGAATCAAATGCATTTTCGTAATGTATGAAAGCCATATATATATGCTGATTTTACTCTGTGGATTTCTCGAGTATGTGATTGATGACATGGATGGGATCCATTGAGAGCATCCCTTCCTGAAACCTCCCTTTTCCCTTGGTTGTCTAAAGTCCGGTGTTTTCCTTATTCTATTGGAGATTATCTTCATGAATATGTTATATAATGGGCCTATAATTCTTCAATTCTTTAACGTCTCCCTTTTTGTGGATTAGTATATTGAATACATTCTTCCAGTTTTCTCGGACCATTGCAGTCAATAGACACTTCGTATAAAGAACCGCCAGTTTTCCAAGCCTTATGTCTCCTCCATCTTTGATTAAGTGGACTGTTACTCCATCTTCTCCTGCCGCTTTTCCCCGTTCCATGTCCTGCAAGGCCCTTGTGACCTCATCGCTAGTTATAGGAGGAGTTTCTCTATCCTGTTCATTGCTATTTCGAATGGAGTTATCCCGAGTCCTCTGGGTACTGTACAGGTCAGTATAGAATTCTTCCGTTGCTTTTACTATGCCTTCGAGATTGCTGATATTACCCTGCTTATCTGTCAGTGCATACAACTTAGTTTATTCTATGCCAAGTTTCCTTCTCACTAATTTCAGGCTGCGTCCATTTCTTACGGCTTCTTCAGTCTTTCTCACGTTATAATTTCGAACATCACTTATTTTCGCCTTGTTGATCAGTTTTGACAGTTCTGCGAATTCCATCTCATCTCTTGAGTTCGACGCTTTCATTCTTTGTCGTTTCTTTTTTAGGTCATTTGTTACAAGGGAGAGCTTGCCTACTGGTTGCATTGGTGCCTTGCCTCCCACTTCAATTGCTGCTTCTGAAGCCAGCCTAGTTAAGGTTTCATTCATTACCTCTATGTCATATTCATCTCTCTGTTCTAAGGCTACATATTTGTTTGCAAGCATCAGCCTGAATTTGTGTGTTTTTACCCTTGCTGCCTCTAGGTTGACCTGGTTCTTCTTGACCAATTTAATAAATCCTTGCCCTCACTAATCTATGACCAGTGCACTTTACCTCTTACATCCTACACTACTACTACTACTACTTTTACTACTACTACTACTACTACTACTACTACTACTACTACTACTACTACTACTACTACTACTACTACTATTACTACTACTACTACTACTTTTACATCCTACACTATGCTGGGACCGACAGAAAGTATGAAATCAATTTCGTTTCTTGTTTCGCCATTAGTGCTTTTTCAGGTACAGTTTCTGTTGCTACGCTTCTTGAAAAAGGTGTTCATTATTCTCGGCTTATTCCTTCCTGTGAATTCTATCAGCATCTCTCCTCTATCGTTCCTAGAATCAACGCCTTAGTTTCCGATTGCCTGTTCGTGAGCCTGCTTTTTACCCACTTTTGCATTGGAGTCGCCAATACTACAGCACACTGAGTTTGCACTTTTCTCATCGCTAATTCAACACCTTCATGAACGCTGTAATAGCGCGTGGCAGAGACGCCGCGCGGCACCTGCTGGAAGGCTACGCCAACGTTACCAGATAAGGTAGGTCGCTTTGTCTAAAACTATAGTAAAGCTTTGGTTTATGCGGTATTGGATCTTGCCGTTAAGTGCGGGAGTTGGCGGACGTTGAGGATGATTTTGAGATGAAACTGGAGGTTTATTTACATTATTTACAGTAACAACACAAAGTAATTAAGTCATAAAGTCATTGACAGCCGGTAGCGAATCGGACGCTGCGGCCCATGACAAGAAGAACGAAAGGAAGAGGAATGTTTGTCTCTGCACTCTGTCTCTCGCTTTTAACCCCTTCGGTGTCTCAGGGTCCCGTCATTTTCGGCCAGTGGTCGAGCCCGCTCAGGTGTCGTCATTTTCCTCCAATGGTAGGCGCCCGTGCAAGTGTAGTCACATTCGGCAGATGGGGTCGCTCCGAGGGCTCCACTGTGACTTACGGGTGACTGACAGATGGCTTACGGATGACTGACAGATGACTTACAACCGGCGTTGCCTTCGTGTTGCCTCGCCGTCTGCAAGCGCTCAGCTTGAGGAGATGGTTTGTTCTTCGAACGACCTTTTAGAGCTGCAAAACTGCTTTGCTCGGGACCAAGATCAACTACTTGGAACTGTGCCAGGCTCCCGTTGCACTTTCGGGAAGAGTCAAGCAGGGGTGGAGACAATCATTCCTTCCTTCATTCATTTTTTTCGTTCTTCTTGCCACGGGCCACAGCGTCCAATTTGCTGCCGGCCGTCAATGACTCTGTGACTGTTAATTTGTGTTGTTACAGTAAACAATGTAAATAAAGGTCCAGTTTCATCTCAATATTCTCCTCAACGTCGGCCAACTCCCGCACTCAACGGCAAGATCCAATAGCGGTCACGGTGGCTGGACGTTCTAGAGCGCTCCTACTGGAAGACCGCACTGCAGGCTATCGCCAGCCTTTAACGTGCAATAATATAAAGTAGAGAGGGGTGCTGGTAGGAGAGATGGGACACGAGGGTAGGAGGAAGACAGTCACGGTCTCATCGCTGTGCAGATGTCAAATTGAATTGGCCCATCGCAACTTCCCCACAATAGATCGTTTTCCAATATCGACCGTGAAGAAGCACCGACGTTTTGGTTTTTGTTCTTTCTTTTCTGTGAATCAAGCACAGTGTAAAAAAAAAGTATGTTCATCATCTAGCTACACATCTGCAATATAGTACGCAGCACTCCCTGTGTGGGAAGTGATCTCCGCATATTACGTCAGCTATCGTACTTCACTGCAGTCGAATCACGAACGCGCGCTAGATCGAGACCTCCACAACGACAGGAGCTGGCGGCAACGCTATGGGAAGCCGAATGAGAATACTGAGACAGGCGCGACCAGTGCACTGCCCGTGTTAATCGCCGTCCTTTGTCGCTCACTTAGGCTTTATTGGGGGAGTTGTCGCGGATCCCATCTGCGCGTCAAAAACGACCTTCGGCTCTGGGGGCAACCCGACGGCTGTGGCAACGGGCAGCGACCGACGGCGCTGTGTGCTACTATCGGCCGACCGACGACAGAGGAAATCTCCATCCCGGCGAGCTACCAAACACGCGCGTGTCAGTAGTAAGCGGACGCGTAAACAGGCCTGGAGGAAACGTCCTGGCAATGCGACACGGCTCGGCCACTTAGTCGGCGCGCTCAGCCATGAATCTGGAGAACGACCACCCGACGCCGACCTTCCTCCGCCTCGCGAGCGCGCTATCTTACCGCGATACGACACTCGACTTCTGGGGACTGGTGTAGAGGTTTCGCCGTACCGACGAAAGGGCGCAAAGCGGCGAGACTCGCCTTGGAATCCGCCCTTGGATATGGGCCGTGTATAGCTGTTACTGCCCATGTTATAGTCGTCTGTCCTTTCGGCTACGATACTGACTGGGCCGGTCTGTGAACGCGGACTGCACCAGCGTTGCCATGAATCCCATTGGCTTGCGTCAGAGAACAAGCAGGATTACTGAGCGCCACTTCGCTTTTGAACATTCATTCGTCAATAGAAGGAATGTTCAATCGAATGAATGCTCGTAAATCGTCGTACATTCACAGCGTACGCAACTTGCTGCGTCTTGAATGCAGCCTAGTGTCCCATGTGCTCACTTTCTTCAATATTTCTTTTGAAAAAAAGTGCCATTTTTCTAACTGTTCTCGTAGATTCGCATTTGCGTCCAAATGTCATGTTTACATTATTATTATTAGTAGTACTACAAGGCGATCACAGAGAGAAGACGGAAACAGTTGGCAATTACCATCAAGAAGGGAACAACGCTTGCCCGTGCTCCAAGAAAAAAAAAAGACCCCCCCCCCCCCTCCTTCCAGACTTCGAGACAAGCTTCCTGAACAACCGCATATACCACCGTTCTTTCTGGCCAATATCGAGCACTTTCCTGCGTTGTTTTTTTCTTTCACAGTATTTGTTACGAAAGTGAACGATACGTGCACGTAGCATATACATAGTGGCCCAAAAGCAGCTGTAGCCGCATCTACAAGCACAGAACCAACACTGGACATGAAAATTACTGATGCGCACACTTTCTCCTCTGAAGAGATAAAGACATTCAAAGCTTGAAGCTGGAAGGGTTGGTAAGCATAAAGACTTCTTGAACAGAGGATGACAGTCCGATCGATACAAGGTCAGTCATTAAAGAATCTTTTAGCTGCAGAATCGTTCGACCAAAGTGCGGTTGTGAGGAAACTGTGTCGGCTGATATGCGCAAAAAGGTGTCTGCCGTGAAGGACAATTTGGAATTTTCGGAGAACTTGTCAGTTCTGAAAAATTCAGGGAAAATTCGGGGAGAAACAGGTAATTTTCACCTCGGTTACCTTGAGTCAGGGAAATTGGTACAGTGGCTATGGGGAAGGTAGTGCACGGTATGCCAGAAGGAAGCGAAGTCTTGTACTGAACCTGCACGATCCGCAGATAACTGGTTTTGTGAGTGTGAGCCTGGCCGAGTGGTTGGAATATTCTGTAAAACAAGTCATTCTTTCAAATCTGTTAGTGCATTCTACCTGATTTACAGTGCAAGTAGCGGTAGTAGTTGTTGATAAGCTGGCATAGTAACTCTCCAGACATATGTGCCACCATTTTTTTGTCCTTGACCCGTGAACCCCCGGTGTCTTAATGGACTACCAGGGAATTTTCAAAAAGCCATCCAGCAGAAGCCTGGAAAAATCTAGTTATTTGAAACTGGCAACGCAGTAAACACTCTGAAAACAAATAAAGATTAGACCAGAGTGCGACATGTTTGTGCTTTATTTTGCGCATTCCCACATGTACAGTGTAAGAGTAGTCGGACGATCCCACCGCTGTCAACCAGAAGTAGGAGTCGTCGGACGATCTCGCCGCTGCCACCATTTGAAGAAGTTGAAGGTCGTGGAGAGGAACTCGGTGAAGAGGATTTGTTTACATTATTTACATCTTAGACAAGACATACATCGACAGTCCAACGTGACTCCCAAATGGAGCACGCAAGACGACGCATACAGCAAACAGCTTACGAGCACACAGCTCACGAGTACATTTCTAGCATGACAACGAGCACTCAGCTCCCGACGACGAGCACGCACTAGCAGCCGACAATCGCTGCTTATATCCTCTCCGCTCGACGTCATAGTTCGACGTCATTGAAGATGACCTGCCCTTTTGGAGGAGGCGGGCTCACATACACGTGTTGTACAGGTTTTAGTGCCGCACACACACACAGGTGTAAAGGTCCGGAGCCGACGTCAGAGGGGCTTCGTAGAACTCCGCTCCGTCCCGGGTAGCACGCCGGGTAGCACATTCCTCAGCTGACCCCGCGCCACGTGGCTGCCTGTTATCCGCAGTTCTCTGAAGTGCGCCCCGTCCAGTTGGATTGGAACACGTGCAGCGGGCTGAAATAGCTGGCACGTTGTCACCCCGTACGGCCATTCCTAACAACAGTGAAGTGCGTTGTTAGTCATCCAGGATTAGGATTACTTGCACCGCTGGTCTGAAATCGCGCTACCTCATCGTGCGAGTTCGCGGTTAAGGGAAAAAAAGAAAAAAAAAGACGTTCTGCTCAAGTTTATACGCTTGCAGAAATTGTATCTCGGCAGGTATGCGGTGTATCGTTGGCTAGCGCTCGCTTCGCTTGCTCGGTGGGCTAGCACTTGGATCCTGGTTGTTCTGCGCAAAGCCGTCGCTCGGTTCTGGCATTTGCCTCTGCGCGCATTACTCATCGCTCTATACCCTCCGTCAGCGCATAGCCTCCTATAGTCAGCGTTATGACAAATACAGTTTATTTAGCGCTTTTTTCTGCCGAGTCCTTCTCTGCTGGCAGCGCACTGGCCTGTCGCGCCTTGCGGTGGTATTCTTGTAACGCTAAACAGTGCTAAATAATAATAATAATAATAATAATAATAATAATAATAATAATAATAATAATAATAATAATAATAATAATAATATTATTATTATTATTAATAATCTTTCTTAAGCACCCAAGAAAATCAGTACAGCAAAACGGGCCCATCTAAGCCAATGGCGACTTGTGTGACGTGGCCCGGCATCGTCAGCTAAGCGATGTGGTTGCAGTGTACATGCACAAATTTAAAGCCAACAAAGAAAAGGGAAACAAATGAGCGTGATAAACGTAAATCAGGTTTCCAAGTCATCGAAACAAAGCATAGAGTAATCACAACTGCTACAAACAAAAGGAAAATAAGTACATACATCTGTATTACATAATGTGTAATAGACTCTTCAATTTAGACCGAGAGTCCACAGAAAAATAGTCGTCTGACAAATTATTAAATATCTTGCGGACATACACGCAGCGTCTTGCTGCTCCGTACCTAGTAGATACGCGCGGTACAACGAAGCGCTTTTCTTTGCGCAGCAGTCGCGGGAAGGCGTGCGGTTGCTTAAATTAATCCGTCCAGAAATGGCGCAGCAGAACCGTAGAAATGAATAAAGATTGAAAGGACGGGAAACCGAGATCATGAAAAATGTCTTTGTTTGATGGTAATAATAATAATAATAATAATAATAATAATAATAATAATAATAATAATAATAATAATAATAGTGGTTTCAAAACATCCACAGTCGCATCTAGAAGCACAAAACAAATACAGCACATTTAATGAAATTATTTTAACACGTTCTTGGGTATGTTTATGAACTTGATTGATTAAGTGATCGATTATTATTGGCAAATAAACAAAAGGGGGTTTTATGTGCTAAATCCACGATCTTATCATAAAGGCTCGCCCTATTGGGGGAGGGAACTCCGGACCACCTGGGGTTCTTTAACGTGCACATAAATCTAAGTACATGGGTGTTTTTCACGTTATTTCGCCTCCATCGAAGTGCGGCCGCCGTGGCCGGGTTCCGATCCCACGACCTCGTGCTTAGCAGCCCAACACCACAGCCACTAAGCAACCACGGCGGGTATCGTTTAATCTAATGTGGTGGCTCAGTGGATTCCCGACCGCGATGGTTGCGTTCCGATTGGGGCGGAATGCAACAACGCTCGTGTACTTGCATGCACATTTTAATGTAAAACGCCCTTCCCCCACCCACACCCCCCCAGACACACACCCTATAGGCGCTACAAATAAATCCACAGCCCTCCAATGCGGAATCTCACATAGCACTAGTTTACTTTGGGACGTTATAATCAATCAATTAATCAGTCGATCAATTAATCAATCGATAATAGTAAGATATCGGAGTCTCCACGCAATTGTGAACGAAATGCTACACGGTAAGGTTTATATGAAGGAATTCGTTGGCGCGCCCTTTCATTTAGTGCTTTCAGTGCTTTCAATCTGCGCTTTGCTACCTGGGCCAGCATGCACAAAAAAAAAAGAACGCTTATACGCTAGAATCGTGCGCGATAGCGAATTCCAGCCAATCCTGATGCTGGACATATCAGCGAAGGCTGCCAGCCAATGGCAAAGAGCAATTGCAGACAAAAAGCCCTGCGTATGTGGCCCCTGTTTCTTTTGGTCAATGTGGCCCCTGTTTCGCTTGTAACGAGTTCTGCGGGTCACGATGGAGGCACCGCACCTGCGACGGCGCGGTGACTGTGACGACAGCAGCGAAGCTCACGTGGCACTGACTGCGCAGCTGCCTCGCCTTCTCTCGAAATAGACGGCGCGCGGCGGCGGCGTGCGCTTGTTGCTCCGCGGGCTCCGCGCTTCTTCAGGAACGACTTTTTCTTTCTTGACTATGTTCACCACCTTCAATGTCTACACTGGCTCGAAGGCGCCGCATTTATTAAATAACAAGCGGCGCAGTTGTAATTTCTCTTGAATTTCTATCTTGAAGTATAAGATAGAAGGCGTATTTCTCTCTCCCTATTTGTAGCATTTTCTCGCCAGCATGTTCATTCATTCATTCATTCATTCATTCATTCATTCATTCATTCATTCATTCATTCCATTTAGCCACGGGGTACTGCATCGGTGATTTGTCCTCGCCGTTGTGCACGCTCCAATTTACCTGGCCAATAAACAAATAATACTAGGCTTGTACATAGCCTGCGTCCAGTTCTCTCGCGGTTGTTCGGCCTTTGTGACATCTCACTTTTCTCACGAACCCTTGGGAACGGCGGTGTTTGAACAAAAAGAACAAATATTGAATGCGAGCTAAATAGAGAGAGAGAGCAGAGAATAGGAGGTCTCTCTGCAATAGGCTGATACAGTTTTGTACGCCGTGTGCGCTCCGGCTCGCGCCCTCGAATGAGCGAGTAAAGACGAGACGAACGCGTAGCGTTCGTCTCGTCTTTACTCGCTTTACCTCCTCGTGTGTGTGCGTGTGTGTGTGTGTGTGTGTGCGTGTGTGTGTGTGTGTGTGTGTGTGTGTGTGTGTGTGTGTGTGTGTGTGTGTGTGTGTGTGTGTGTGTGTGTGTGTAATATCGACGCGCCGTTCTCGAGCCGTTTCTTTTCCTCTCATGCCGAGCTATATAGTCGCGCTGGCCTTTCTGCAAGTGCCCGCATTGTGTGAAGTACAAAGACAAGAGAGCGGCCATTAGGCGCGGCCGCGGTGATTGCTTCGGGACACGGAACCCGTGCATGCGACGTCGCACCAGAGAGGGAGGGAAACTCGACGGACGACATGGTGTCGTGAGTAGCACGCGTTCTTTCACTGCGCTATTTGCGTGATGTGCCCTACAGTGTTGTGTGTAAATGCATGCGTGGGCTGTACGGCATACGCCTGGGCTGCTCGTCGCGTGCTCTAGCCTTGTAAAGGGAACGTCGAATAAAGACATAGACGTCAGGGTGCGTTGTTATATCTCCGCATACGAACGGGTAAACAAACGCGTACAGCATTGCTGCAGCTGCACTGCGGCGAGAGCGTAAGCCTGGGGGCAAAAAAAAAAAGAACGGTGTGCCAAACGCCACCGCTGTCGTCGCCGGAGCGTGTCAGCACGCTGCAGGTGCGTCGATGCTTCGTTTATGAGAGCCCGTCAGTCGCGACATAATAATCCGGTTGTTGTAGAACGTCTGTCGTAGATAATGGAACTATCGTATGTGTTATACTAGATCGAATGTGTTACCATAGCGTTACCGCTCTAATTTTACCTCCCCGGGTGGGGTCACACTATCGCATGCGTGGCACGGGTTAGCTGTGACGCGTGAGGCTGACTCTCCTGACAGGGGCAGTCAAGGTGACAGCAGCGGTAATGCTGTGCCAAGGTGCTCTAACCTTGCTGCAAATGGAGGCTGGCGACTGAGACTCCCATGCAAAGGTGCTGTGCAGGCTTTGGAGACGTGAATGCTGATATTGACAGTTTTTTTTTCCACGGACCGTGTACGTATGCATGCGTATGCAGTATTGCAACCCATCCAGAGTTCACTTATGCGTCGTATATATGATCAGCCCTGCTATAGAGCAACTAGGCCCACCCTCTAGAAGGCGTCGCTGTTCGTACAGTTACCTTTGTCAGGATTGGGGGTTCAATCACGTCGTTCGTAACCCGTTGTCAAGATTGGAGTCCGGCATGGATTCGAAGGTAGCTGGCCCATGCCGTCGTCCAACTTATCCACGCTGAGGACGTTGATGAAGGGAAGGACTGCTTCTCATCGAGAACGAGGAATATGGGTTTATTTACAGTAATTACATGCAGTTCATCAGTCTAGCATGGCTGCGAGCGAAAGTACGTTAGTCGAACACGACTGCTTGAGAGAGTGTGTATCAGTCTAACATGACTGCTTAAGAAAGTGTGTCGAGCATCCGCACAACAGCGGCTTATAAACACTCGGTCCCGCCTTGATTCCAAGGAGACGGAAACGTTCCTCCAGTCATTGTAAACACGCCGCGGCTTCCCGGGACGGCTTACACACGCACACACACACACACACACACACACACACACACACACACACACACACACACACACACAGGTGCGCGGTCCGCAGCCGACGTCAGAGGGGCTTCGTAGAACTCGGAGCTGACCCGGGTAGCGCGTCCGGGTAGCCATTGTCCTGCGTCTTGGGGTCTTGGTCGGCGCGTGGGAAGGGGTCCCCGACGACGTTCCCGCGGCAACTCCCCCGCTCGCGGCCGACCCGGTTGGCGGTGTCGTGTTACGGCACAAAGCCTGCTTCGTCGAACTCATTCAGTTCCAATCACGACGAGGCCGTTTAGTTACAATGGTGACGAGGTGACGCCGTGGCTAGAGGTTTGCGGCGGCGCTTCAGGAAAAGATGACGCCCGTTGGCGCAACTAGCAGGCAAAAGTTGCACGTCATCGGGCCGTTCTTAACACCTTGTGCACGGCCGCTCTTTAGAGCGCGCGTGGTCCCTCTAGCGCGGCCGCGCCTTGCGAGCCGTGCTGCCTTACAAAACCTGCCGTCCTGTTTGTGTGATTGGGGGACGCTGAGCGGACGCCGCCCAGTGCCGCTTTCGCGCCTGCGCCGTCCGCGTTTCTCACTAGAATTCTGTAGGTCGCCGAGCTGCTGGACGGTCTCTAGGCCTGTCGCGGCAGACGTCATGGCGAGCGGTGCTGTCGACGGTTGCCCGCTAATTAAATCACCTTCTCGTTAACGTCGCCTTGTTCTGGCAGGCCATAAATCCGCCAGAGGCGTGGCGCGGGCGGCGACGGCTGCCTCTGACGTTGAGCAGGGGAGTCACCCCTCGGTTGGCCCCTATATACCATCCATTGCCCCAAAGCCGTAACTTGTTTTTGTTTTTTTCCCTGTAAGCGAGTGCGTGTCACTAATGCGTTGTGTCGCCTATATAGTTACGCCTCCCAAAGCCAAAGAAAGTTACATTTCGAACAGAATGGGTCAGACCGACCTCTTCTGTTTCTGGTATGACCAGGTGCCCTACACTTGTTTTATTTTGCATTAGATAATGGATTTGGTTTGGTGAAAAGACGTAAAAGAGGAAAACGCATGCGCCCACCGTGTTCAGAGAAAAAGAAAGTACTTGCGCGTTTGTAAAAGCAGGTGCTGTAGGGGTTGGAGTACGGGACTTCGGGGTGGAAACCCAAACTTGGGAGGGATTTATTTACATATTATTTTACAGGGAGGGTGAGCGTCAGGTACCAGTCGTACAGACATTACGGGCCGGCAGCAACTCGGACGCTGCGGCCCGCGGCAAGAAGTTCGAGAGAGGTGAATCAGGGAATCAGGGCATGTCCCAGAATGCTCAGGTCTCTCTGGAAGGCTTCTTATAAGCCCTTCGAGCACTGCAAGTCACGTCATGTTTGACCAATGGGAGAGTCCACTCCGATGACGCCACTTGCAGCCAATGGTAGGCGCCCGTGTCGCGTGGCACACCTGTCGGGGCTCTCTGCGGTCTTGCCACGCAGACTGGCAATCCACTTGTAGGCTGGAGAAGGAGCGGGGGGGCGCTCGTGCACCTGCTTCATTGTCGGATGCCCACCTGCTAATCCCGGCGGCGCAGGAACTTGTTGGCACGTAAACTTGTTGCCTCGGCCGCTTCTCTGGAATGCGCTTTCCTGCTTTTGCATTCCTCAATTAGCTGTGCTGTAATCCGATGTGGTCGGGGGAACTCGAAGTAATCGCAGGAACCAGCTCCATATCTAACAGCTCGTCCTCGCCCCGGTTGTTCTGAATGGCCGGTGAAATCAATTCGCTGGCCATGAGGAACGCTGAAAGAAGCTGCAGGGTACTGGGGTCGAGCCTCGTTTGACGAACTTCGGGATCCTTGGCCCTGGAGAACAAACGTCAAACAAACAAAACAACACAGCGCTGCCCCACGTGTAAGCGCAGGCTCTTCGCCCCTGACTCGCCAGGCTATTACTGCGTCAAAATGAACCCTGATCTTTTAGTTCCCCAATTTTGACAACAGTTCCAACCACCCTTCCAAACAGCTATCCATTTCTCCTCGATTGCCGACAAGACCAGAGTACTATTGTTGTTGCAAAACAAAAGGGTCGTTGACGATGCAAACAACAAATGAAAACAGCCGAACATAACTTAAGTGGCCTAACCACACGAACAGCATGTTTCCAATCTATCGCAGTGGCGTACTTATCGCACGTAATGGTGCCACTGAACAATCTGGTCAACCTCACAAGTACGTAATCACAAGCGCACTAGCCTTGTGGTCACTAAACAAAACGCGTACTTGCGTTGTAGGCAAACTTTTCACTTACGCTTACTCACGTTTCTTCCCTGAAAGTCCTACAGGACACGTGACGTAAACGAACAATTAAACTTGCGGGACTTACACACTCCGCAGAACTCTTAAAATGGTGCGTCTCTTAATAACTCGTTCCACGCACGTTCACTAAAGAAGTCAGAATACGGCTGCCCTCCACACACACTAGCAACCCAGTCATAAATCTGCTTCCTTCCGTCCACACAGGACACGCGCTAATGGAACTAAGAACGCCTCTCAGTGCAACTCATGCACTCACTGAAAACTTCGCGCTTAACCTTAGAAAATTCAACACTTTCAACAAAGGTTAAATAAAACACACGCGCGTTACGATAGGCCCCTCAACAATAACCTTGACCCTCAGGTTACTCACACACACAAAAAAAAGCCTATCTACTTATTAATGAGCATCTCGCGAGACTACATGTTTACACAAACGCGTCTTTCAAATCTCGGAGCTTTCTCAAACCGAAACATAAACAAAGCTCATACCTTACACATTGAAAGAAATCCTAGTCTCCAATCGCGAAAAACTTTCAGGTGCTCAAAAATAAAAACAACACACTTCATTTCTACGGAAGGGCTCTGGGCCTCCCTCTCCAAACGCTTACGTCTGACTCATACTTTGAGTCGTACCCGGGGTGGGCGTGGTCTGAAAGCTACTCTGGCTGCCGGGGAACAACAAAAGGACTGACTAACTATCAGCTCCCCCAAGACGTTACGGTCTCCTGCCAATTTGCGGCCTCGCGCCCCGCTTTCAACACAAACTCGATTGACCGCGTCGCTACTCCCCACCTGGTCTCGTCCTGCCACCTTGCGTTTCTTCGAACTGCACGCTGAGCTATGAGAAGAACTACGGAACGACGAGGAGCTTAACTGCCTCGTGCCCTTTGTCCGCGTCCGTGCAGAACATTCTTCGCGGTCCCCCTTTGACCTGTGGCTCGAACGTTTTGGATGCGTCAACATCGTCCTAGACGACCGCACCTTCTTCCTCGCGCCCTGCCCATTTGGGTTTCTCGCCATTTTTGGCGGCGCTACATTATTTACCGACTTTCGGTCTTTACCGCGCTTCTTTTTACGGCGCTTTCTCTTTGCACTCGCTTTCATGTCGCCTCGTGCCTCGTGCTGGCCGGTACACATTTCGTCGGCCCGGATCGGTCTCTTACCCGCACAGTCTGAGTGATTTACATTTAAATCTACTCTCACTTTGCCTCGACTGGCGGACAGCCCAACCGACTCTGGCACAATGCAGCAGGCTTTACTCGAGTAAGACAACTCGCACTCTTGCGAACTGCCCTCTGCTACATTGCCCAGCTCACGCTGTGAATCGGCACACAGCCCGTCGGTATCGCTCGCTGTCTCACGCGCACAGTCCGAATGATTAACGACTGAATCATCCCTCTCTAGGCTATCTAGACTGGCGGAGAGCCGCACCGATCCCTGAACAATGCAGTTGTTCTCTCGTGGACTACGGAGCTCGCCATCCCGAGAACTACTCTCAACTGCATCGCTCAGTTCACACTTCACTTCTGCACGCAGATCTGACCTGACATGGGTGCTCGCTTCTGTCGGGTCAGAAGTACCCTTTTCTTTGCTAGCAACTTCGCTAACATTACCAGCGACGCACACGCTCGGTAACTGTGCCAATTTGTTCGCAGCTGGCCTAGCTGTCTCCACAATCATCTGTTGGCACAGCACCTCGTCGCTCTCCTTGCGGCCTTTAACGGCCTCTGTTGCCACTAAGGCATCGTTAGCGGCTAGCCTCTTCCCTTTTCTTATGAATCTGCAGCCAATCTCACAGGCACTACTCTTTTGGTCGGCTTCTGGCGAAAATCTGCTCGATGCTGCCTCATTCTTTCGCTCTGCACTTCCTACAGAATTCTCAGACAGCCGTTGTCTCTGTGCCAATAACTGATCACAATACTGTATCTCTTTGATCAGTGCTGCCTTCTCTCTCTCATACTTTTCCTCTTGCTCAAGCTTACGTTGATTCTCACGTTCGCGTGCCTTCTCACGTTCGTGACGCTGACACCTAAGAGCAAGTTCTTGAAGCTCCTGCTTCCGTTCCTTCTCGCGTTCTTCACGCTGACGCTCACTCCTAAGCTCACGACGCTCTCGCAAACGTACACGACGCACACGCTCCCGTGGCTCCTGTATCACTTCCCAAGCAAGCTCAATGCTTTTGTCATCATTGCCACTATCATTAATCGCCTTTATGATAGCTGGCGTTTCCATCCGTTCGTCCGCCTCAACTCCCAAATCGTCGCACACCAACAACAAGTCTAACCTCGTCAACCTTCTAAGATCCATGGCAGCTGCCCCGACAGGTGGTTAAAACTGTTTTCCTTAATTAATTTGTGCAAACACACAATGCAACAAACTCCCGATTCCCAGAACTATCAAAATTGAACACACAACCTTTGAGTCTGGCGAATCATAAGGAAAAAAACCACGCGCTCACTTACGGTTGCAGCACCCTGCCATCCGGTTCATTTGTCCGCTGTTCCCGGTTCCTTCCGGACTCCCTGGGTCGAAGGCTCGCTCCTTCTTCGATACTCCCAGTCTCTTCGGACCTCTTTCGACGAAGGCTCTCTCTTCTTCGCTCTTCCCGGTTCCTTATGATCTCTCTCGACGAAGGTTGATCCGTAGCGCTGCCACCAGCTGATGCATTCGGAGGCGATCCTACCGCTGCCAACCAGATGTAGGGGTTGGAGTACGGGACTTCGGGGTGGAAACCCAAACTTGGGAGGGATTTATTTACATATTATTTTACAGGGAGGGTGAGCGTCAGGTACCAGTCGTACAGACATTACGGGCCGGCAGCAACTCGGACGCTGCGGCCCGCGGCAAGAAGTTCGAGAGAGGTGAATCAGGGAATCAGGGCATGTCCCAGAATGCTCAGGTCTCTCTGGAAGGCTTCTTATAAGCCCTTCGAGCACTGCAAGTCACGTCATGTTTGACCAATGGGAGAGTCCACTCCGATGACGCCACTTGCAGCCAATGGTAGGCGCCCGTGTCGCGTGGCACACCTGTCGGGGCTCTCTGCGGTCTTGCCACGCAGACTGGCAATCCACTTGTAGGCTGGAGAAGGAGCGGGGGGGCGCTCGTGCACCTGCTTCATTGTCGGATGCCCACCTGCTAATCCCGGCGGCGCAGGAACTTGTTGGCACGTAAACTTGTTGCCTCGGCCGCTTCTCTGGAATGCGCTTTCCTGCTTTTGCATTCCTCAATTAGCTGTGCTGTAATCCGATGTGGTCGGGGGAACTCGAAGTAATCGCAGGAACCAGCTCCATATCTAACAGTGCCAGCGTGAAGACGGACGTATTAATTGCGAAGGCCAATGGGTGACAGCACTTACGAACGAGCACCTTTGCGAATTCGGCCCCTGATAAATATGCAATTACTATAAACCCACTGACGTGTTTACAATGTCAAGATGTATTCACCAGTAAGCTAACATTTGAAGTTGTGGGCTTCTATCTGGTTCAAGGTTCAAACATGTTTTTAATTTGTTCATTGTGCTCGATCAGGTTTGTGAACGTGTAATCTCGTGCAACGGTAATGTTTATGCGCCGCAAAGGTCGCAACGTTTATATACCTTGCATCACATTGGTACATACATGCATACATACATACATACATACATACATACCCTGCCTCACCCCGCCCTACCTACCTACCTACCTACCTACCTACCTACCTACCTACCTACCTACCTACCTACCTACCTACCTACCTACCTACATTAATTAATTAATTAATTAATTAATTCAAGGATTCTATACCTCTTGTGTGAGTGCTGTATACCGAATGGCTAAATGATAGAAAATAAAGTAAATAAAGGAAGTCGCTGAAAATAATACGCTAGTCCATTAAGAGGTCGGTGTGCATGAGAGATGCCCTTGAACCGACATTATGTGTTCAGATTTTATGTAGGAATAATGTTTCTTTTTTGATTAAATTACGATTCGCACTGCCTTGGCATGAGCGTAGAGGGTTTATATAACCCCGTTTGCTGGTACTTGTATTCGGAGCGCCTACAAGCATCGTATTTATGTCCAAAAGTATATTCGGCGAGAAACCGACGAGACCCACGCAATACTGTGGGGAAGAGACAAAGAAAGCTCCGCTTTGAAAAGTATTTCTTGCAGACAGACTTCCATGCGCTATAGTTTGGCCGTTGTGATGCTGAAAAGAGAGGCTCGGTTTCAGCGTGACTTATACGCGCGCATTTTCTTTCGCTGCGTGCCATGCTTCATAGATTTACGCGATGTACGCGACCTCCGCAACCTCCTTTATTATAGAAGAGCATTACGCACGAGTCTGTCGCTGCCTGGCCGGGTACTTTCTTTCTTCTTCTTCCCCATCCTCCCCTTTTTTTCTCCTTTTCGTTCTTTTCTTTTTTTGGATGTTGAAGCCAGTTACGCTCATGCGGCGACGCCTGGTTGGCAAGTCGTCGCGTCGGATGCGTAAATTACCCGTCGTCCCTGCCTTTACCCGTAAATTACCCGTCGTCCCTGACTACGTGTACACATATACTTGACCTACTTGCAGCGTTAGATTACATTCATTCTTGCACGTGTTCTGCTGAGCGCCCGTTTTTTTCTTCTTTAAGTGTTTACGAGTTGTTTGTAACGCCTGCTTAAAAGTGACTTCTGCGGCGGTGAGAAGTCTGGGAACACACTTCGCTTCGCGATCATTCTTTCTCTCCCAAGTCGATCTGGGCCAAATGTCACAGGAGTGGCATTACTGATGGCAGTGAAAGAGAAATAAGGGTAAAAAAAAAAGAAGTGGGGATTAAAAGGATCTTTTTTTTTTCCCTGTGGAAGGCCGGCACACTAATGCTAGAAATAATGAAGAAAGAACTTTGGGGGGGGGGGGGGTGTACACTTGGAGCTCCAGAGCCGGGCTTTACCTGTCACACCCATATTTCAGCGCGCTTCCGTGCAAAATTCCTACACACACGGTCCCCAGCGCTCGGGGCGCCTAAATAAATGACGTGTTGTAACGGCTGCAGGAACACGAGATGCGGGCGCATATAAAAGTTGGAGCGCCGTGTAACGATCGGTGTGCATGTTCTTGAGCTTTGTACGAGCCTCCCCTCCTTCTATTTACATCGCCTGGTGCATCTGCTAAGAGTGGCGAACATTAAATGGGTGCGTTGTCGCGAGGAAAAAAAAAGCGTCCTGCAAGGAACGAAGCGTGAATCTCTGGAGCAAGGAGATGCTCGATCGGAGCAATCGAAATTCAGTTTCTCATCCAAAACTGAGAATTCAGGCCGCGACACTGGATGTGGCGGCGTTAGATGTTCGTTCCGAGGCACACTCGACCGTGTCGACTTGTGTTTGACAAACACGTGCAGTTGTGAGCAATGTTTGAGTCTTTCGTATGGGTGCGAGCACAGTGACAATTGAAGGGTCGGAAGACGCGGGCACAACGAAGGTGTTGCGAGGCACAGGCTTGCGGCACGCCAGAAGGATGCCCGTTTATCCTTTCGCGCGCACCACTGGTCGCGATGCAAATAAAAGGCAGCCGCGTGTATTTCGGTCTGGCATGACGCCCGTCCTGCGGCTTCATTGTTTCTTGGCTCGGGACGGCGGGCTCGCATCGTCAGAATATAGGGAAGATGCAACAAGTTGTAGTTATCAATGCGAAAGCATTATATGCCTCATTACACGAAAATCCGGCGTTCTAGTCGGTGGCGTCACAGCATGATGGTACCAAAAGTGGCCGACGGCAAACAGTAAAACCACATTTAGGGAAATACTCGAATCGACGTCAAATTTCTCAGGGAGGATCCTCTAAACAAAGTAAACTAGTGCATTTGAGAAAAGCATCAGGTAAATTCCCGTCTGGGTGCGAAACAAGCACCCTTCGCCGACGCCACGGTGGTTCCACAGTTCAGTTTGAGTGAATATGTACCTAGTGCGTGCGTCATTGCGCACGTGACGGCGCAATCAATGGGTAGGAGGTGTCGTCACGTCATGAGTGTATAAAGTGGATGTGCAAAAAAAAAAGAAAGCATTAATGACCAATTTAATGCTGCTGAGCGGTCTTTTGAGTTTTATACTCCTCGCTGGCAAGCGAGCGCCTTGAGACTCTTGGCGCGTTTTCATTTGGCCTTACCGAAGCGCAGTTAAAATGCAGGCGACAGCTTGCGCGGACAAGGAACGCGCGGAAAAAACATTTCGCCGAAGTGACTATGATCATTTCTCATTCCCACACGTTAGCAGTTTTAAGTGTCTCTGCCGAATTTTTTTCTTCCCCGCCCCTCGGGCCCCCCTCTCTTCCGCGTGAACGATTCTGCCAGCGTTTTCAGTTGGCGATCAGGACTAAACGACCGGAGCGAAATCGGTTTTTCAGATACCATCAAGGCGTATAGCTTGTGTTAAGAAAACGCCCATGGGACGCGTATTTGCTGCGGGTTGCATGTGATGGAAATTTCGCAAAGCAAGATCCCATGCCATGGTGTGCGCGCCATATATATATATATATATATATATATATATATATATATATATATATATATATATATATATATATATATATATATATATATATATATATGCCCCCCTGCTCTGTAAAATATTAAATAATACTGGCCAAAGTACCGATCCCTGAGGCACACCTCTTGTTTGCTTGTGTTTACTAGAATAGCCGCTTCGAAAACAATAGAATTACCTGTCATTTAAAAATTCATGCACCCATGCTACAATATAGCCTGGAAAGCAATGGCCCTGTATCCGATTTGTTAAAATTGTATGTTCAATGCTGTCATAGGCTTTACATATATCTAAGGTAACTAAAGCCGCATATTGTTTTTTCTGTCTGGCGATGTTAATGCGACTTTCAAGGTCTACATGCGCGTACCATATTGAATAGCCAGATCTAAATCCAATTTGACAAGCACTCAACAATTGATTTTCGTCAATAAACTCTATTATATGCCCGTGAAGCACTCTTTCAATAAGTTTCACTATGTTTGATGTCAAGGCAATTGGTCTGATGTTGTCGATAGTATACCCTGCCCCTTGCTTTTTAATTAACGGAATAATTTTGGCGATCTTCCATTCTTGTGGAATCCATGCATTACTAATATAGTAGTTTAGCAACTTCAAAAGCTCACTTGGAGCTTCTTGCAAGAAAATCTTTTAACATTGCATTTGTTATTCCGTCCGGGCCAGGCGCTGTGGTTGGCAACCGTAACATAACTTGTGCTACTTCCGAATAGGATATATCTTTGCAGTCCGATAATACAGGAGTAAAAACAGAAGTTTGAAGGCGCGTTGCGAACCGGCTCTCCAATCCTTTAGCCAGTAGCTCTAAGGACTCCTGCATTTCCTGTGAGGTATAAACGACTGAGTCTACATTAACGCTCATTGGGAGTTTGTTTCTAAAACGCAAGTAATTAAATAAAGCACGTTTCTTTTTGGATTTAGATAAATAATCGACATGTTTTTTATCGTACTCATCTTTTGCGTGTTTAATAGTACGTTTGAAGGTTGCCGAAATAAATTGATAATTTTTCCAATCTTGTTGGCTCTGATTATGTAGTTTGTTGCAAGCAGCTTTCCTTCTTCGATAAACTCGTGTGCACTCACTGTTCCACCAGGGACTAGATGGGGAACGCGTAGCTGTCAGAATTACGCATTCAGACTTTTGTCGGGACATCTGTAACGCTGAACAAATATTCAAGCCAATTTCTTCGTCGTTACTATTGCTTAATAACGCAATGGTGGAGCGCAAGCAGTCTTTGAATTTCTTGCAATTCACAAACATTGTGGCTTGCCGTTCAACTGATGTTAAAGGGCATGCAATTTCAAAGTATACCGGGAGATGATCACTGTTTGTACAGAAATCAATGGCAGTCCAAGATATCACGGCGGCACTTGTGCTAGAAAGCGTCAAATCTAACACTGAGCGAGATTGCCCACGGACAAATGTAGGTCGTCTGACATTAAGGCATGAGAGATTTTTATCTATGGTCCAGTCCCATAGACGTGTCCCACATGCATGTGTTCTTTAACCCCATGACACGTGATGCGAGCTGAAGTCACCAGCAAGGATGACTTTGTTTTTGCAGCTGGCAAGCGCACCATCGAATTCGTATGTACTGTGTACGCCCGTAGGGAAATAAGCATTTATAATCGAAAATGAACGGTAGGTAGCCTGGGATGCTAAGGTGCACTGCCAAAATTTCACATTCCGGAGACATTAACCTAAAAGCTATTTTCGCCTTATGATAGAATTTAGATTATAACAAAATCATTAAGCCAACTCCTAGAAATTTTGCGTCACACTGGAAGCCCGCTTTAGTCGTCTCCGCGCACCGAAATTCTAGCTACGACATCCTAAAAAAAAAAAAGAAAAATGTTCAACTTAAACTGTCGCAACGAATCCAGAGCACGCGCCGGCGGCCTCCCTTGCCTTCTGTTGCAATGGCGGCAGAGGGTTCGGTTCCCGAGTGCTGCGGTCGTATTATAGTGAGGGTTGAATGCAAACAATTGTCTTGAAAGATTTGAGTGTAATGTAATGGATCTCGGTGATCGGAATTGTTCCGGTGTTCTCCACTACAGCGTCTCCAGTAGTGGCTGTGATGCTTTAGGATTTTATTTCGGCAAAATAATCGGAATTCATTCAGAAAATATACTTTTTTTGCTTAGGACTCACTTGGAATCAGACTCACTAAATTTCTACTCAGCCGTGCTCATTCAGACTCGCGCTTTGGTCTGTGTCTTAGTGAGTAAAAGCCTATGCCTTAGGATGTAATCAATCAATAAATAAACAAGCAAATAAATAAATAAATAAATAAATAAATGTTACAATGAGTCCGGTTCTCCTTCTCTGTTTTGTTTGATGAAAGTCTTCCAGAAATATTATCAACCCCAATGAGGATAACGATATTGACAGATCCGCGAAAATATCGGTATAGTGCGCAAGGTAATCCCTGGCTTCTCCATTCGTGACACGGCTTTCACGGAAGAGCCGAGATTCGTATCACTTTTGGGTGGATCACCTTTTTGGGCTGGTCACACCTTCACATCTCTTCGGAACCGCATGCGCGGCGTCGCATTGAAACCCGAACACCGCCGGCGCAGGCGAGATAGCACAGATCGTTGTTTGCGCTGCTGCGCGAGTACGCGACCCGGGCGATTCCCCTGCGATCCGGCTTGCACTATATCGGCGGAAGAGCGTATACACTTGCGCACCCTGCACCCCTGCACGCCTATCTCTCGCCGCCCTCGCCAGTTCCATGGAAGTTTCACGATAACATTGCGGCCGCCTGTGCGATCTGGCTTCTGCCAGCTGATTGCCCAAGTGCTGGAAGCTTTTCCGGAGACCACTGGTAAAGAGACAAATGAGACGGCAGTGTTGACGCTGGCGATAACTGCATTTCGATTTACGCGCGCCCCGCGTTCGCAAGACGCTCGCTCGCGGGGCACGCTGTCACGACTGACCTTCTGAAAGGCCACAAGGCGAGCGTGAAAGCCGGGTAAAAAGCTTGCGGAATGCTTCGCACCAAGAGTCTACCTTGAGGCCACGACGTCCCCCCTCCCCCCCAAAACTATTTTTCAACGACCGAAACAAGCTAATAGTATGGAAGTCTTAAAATATACCATTTATGTCCGCATACTGCAGCCGCCTGTGGACATGCAGTATACTGCAACTTTTTTTCTGGCCGCGTCGTAATGCTAAGCTTTAGATGACAGTGAACTGGCATGATGGATTTATTAACATTTGTGAGGATCAGGCAAAGGAATAGCGAATTCATTTGCGTCGTTTCGAGGCAGCTAAGTCAGGACGTTATCAGAGGGTTAATAGAGGCTCCCTTCCGCTGTCGACGAGACAGACTTTCATTTTAATTTTCATCCATGTACATTTTCAGATAATGCGTGACATGGGCTCCTGTTTTTTTGTCAGCTGTTTGACTGAGCACTTTGAGATTCTTTCCTTTGTCTTATTGTGCTACCTCTTTGTATTTACCTGTTTCTTCCGTGTTTTCTTTCGGCACGACAAGCGGTTTACATTCGTGCTTCGTGTAAGCAACCTCATCTGTGCAATAAATGCTCAGTTGGTCAAAAGTGCTAGTGTCGCCTCCACTTGATTGTGTCCTTGTGTGCTGCTTCAGAATGGGAATTACACAATTCAGCACTTTACATTGATTAAGGAAAAATAGCTGCTGGTATGCGGTGTCAGTTCTCGCATTCACATATATTCGCCGTCTATAGCTACACAAATGTGCAACGCAAGTCGCGACGAAGTTACCTTAAATGCAGTGAATTACAGTTGAAAAAAAAAAGAAAACATCTCAGTTGAGTAACTCACACCCAGGAGAGAATTGTAACTAGAACAGAGGCACGATGGATATCGTATATAGAGAACGACTTAAATGGCAGAGTACGGGTGATCGTCATCTCTTTAGGTTATTGCGGTTTCAGCCCAACCATGGCGCTTGAAATGTTCGTTATCGTCTGGGCTGTGGCTGTAATGTAAAAAAAAAAAAAAAAATCAAGGATTACGTTTCTTGTCCGCCCCGATACCGAACTTGCTGCGCGCCCCCTAATATAATTAATTATGTCATTCATGAGTTGAATTTCATTAAGTAGAGCAGTGCCTAATGCGATTTTTCATGCGAGCTATGTCCCCCTTTCCAAGTAGCTCAACCGCTTGAGTAGTCGCAGTCTGCTAAAGCGGTTTTTAGCAAGCGTCGAATAAAGAAGACGTTCTCTACTTCGGCTCCGCTTCCTGGTTTTCAACATATGGAAATAAGGAAAAGGAAGCAGAAATGCAGAAAGCAGAAATGCAGAATCAGAAATGCAGAATCTCTAAGCAGAAATGCGTCTGGTTGACTACCCTACTTTGGGCGACGGGAAAGAGAGAATAGAAAGATGTGACAGAGACAGGGAGAGGAGGGGCAGGAAAGCCGCGGTGAGCTCGCGCACGCACGCGGAGGGCCTGAGCGAGTCGAAGGCGTTCATATAGGCCAGTCGCCCTCAAGAAAGACAAAAGTGCCTTCATAGCTTTTTGGGCCGACGAACGATGGGGCAACGATCGGCCGTTGTCTGTGCAGGGGCTACTTGAAGAAAGTAGCACCTGCGCAGACAACGGTTGATCGTCCAGTCGTCGCAATGCGATAGATGATGTTTGTCTTTCAGACTGAAATCGATGACAATGGCACAATAAATGCTCGATGTTCTCTTCCACGCCGCATACGTCGCATGTAACACTGTCGGTCATTCCAATCAAAGTAGTGTACGCTTTCGTGAAAGCCACTCCCAACCACTGGTATAGAAGCGATGCCTCACGTCGGTAAAGCCCGGGTGGAGGTCGGAGTTGGAGCGAAGGGTTCAGTTCGTGCAACCTGGTGCGCCTTATATTTGGGAGGTTCCACTCTGTTAAAGAGAGCTTGCTGCCAGGTGACGAAGCTGTCTTGCAGTGTCTGTCCCGGAAAGAGGAATGGGAACGCTGTGTTGTTCTTGATGTGACTCTCGGGCAGCTTTGTCAGCTTGATCATTTCCACTGATCCCACAATGTCCAGGTAGCCATCGGAAAATAAGTTCGTGGCTTTTCTGTTTGACGTCGTGATTGATGCCGTTTAACGATTTTGTATGTTAGCTATTCGTTAGCTCCACTTCTGAGAATTGACTGCATGCTGTGCCAAGCAGGTCTCGAGTAGGAAAACACGGCCCATGTACCAGGACTCTCTGTGTAAATAAATTGAAGCGCACTGCGCAGAGTCGCGAGTTCTGCAGCCGTGGACGTCGTGACATGTGACGTCTTGAATCCGAGTGCTACTCTTCTTGTCGGTGTAAACGCAGCACCACCACAACTGGTCGATGTGCTCGATCCGTCAGTATAGATGTGTACGTGGCTACTGTATTTATCGTACAATAGGAGTAAGCTCCATTGTTTTAGTCCAAGCGGTGGCAGATCTGACTTCTTCTGAAGTCCTGGAATTCTGAGGTGTATTTCCGGACGGCACAAACACAATGGAGGAGACACCGACCTGGTCACAGGTGTGTACCCCGATGTAAGCGAGGCACGATATGCACTGATTAAAGCAGAGTTCAAACAAACATATGCAAAGTAGAAAGAAAATTGATGAATGTACGGTACGCTGTGTCATCGTTCCATAGAGCGGTTCTTCTGGTCGAGCAGCGCTCCTGCAGAGTATAGCCGAGCCAACGCTGATAGAGAGAGAGAGAAGGGAAGGGGGCCAGGAAGGCTAACTAGACTTTTTACAGCTTGCTACCCTACACGTGAGGAGGAATTACGGAGGCACAGTTCATGTCTATGAGCACTGTTCTAACCAGCTCCTGTAGCCAACACGTTTAATACGAAAATATCTTGCGAAAAGCCGCAGTTGCGCCTTCGCCGCGTGCTGGCTGTATTGTTTCTCCAGGTAGGCTCGCATCATTTGCACCCATTCCGAGCCGAAGTGTTCCTCGCTTCACTCGCTCGCCCTGCTGGCCGGTGTATCGACGGTAATGAAAGAGCGTATTTTTAGGTGTGCGCGCGTAAAGGACCGGCCATTACGTGCTATTGGAGTTGGCGGTCGTAGCTGTAGGGAGGACCTTGGCTCTTCGTCGGGACTTCGCGGTGCAGGATTTATTTACAGTATTTACAGTTTAAACAAGTGATACATCCACACAGCCTAGCGTGACTCCCAAATGGAGCCCTCAAAACGAAGCATACAGCAAACGAGCGCACAGCTCGCGAGCACAGAGCACGACGACGAGCACACTGTCGCAGCGACAAACAGCTGCTTATAACCACTCCGTTCGACGTCGTCGTAGACGACCCGCTTTTTTGGAGGAGGAGGGCTCACACACACACGTACGCACTTTCACTGCGCCCCTCCGAGGGCAGACGACCTTCCCAGCACTCGGAGCTAACCTTCGCTACACTGCCGTCGTGGTGTCCATTGTCTTGCGTCCCCGTAGCCAGGTGGTCACCGATTCTCCTGGTGGATTGACGCTGCCATAGTCCGCAGTTTTCTGAAGTAAGCTCATGGTTAGTTAGCGCTGTCCTCGCTGGTTCTCTGAAGGGCGTCCCCACCGCGGGTCGATCGAAGCACGTGCAGCGGGCTGAAATAGCTTTGCAGAGCAGTACCCCTACAGGCCGATCCTAACAGTGCGCTGTGAGGTATGAATCGTGATTTCGCTGCCGTTTCCTTGTTTTGGTTATAACCGGCTGCGGAATTACGATGAAATGCGGCCCGAGTGCGACGCAACCATTTAAGGAATGTTACGTATTGCAGTTCGCTCGCTTACTGTATTTTTTTCTCCTGTAGTCGTATAGAAAAAGAGGACAAGAAAGAAAATAAAGGAGTGAGGAGGGTAGGAAGAGGTGCTGCTGGGATATTGCGTTCTACCACGGAGGCCTGTCTGAACGCCGATGATAAATAAAGTCAGGTGTGCACACACACCTTGACCGAGCCCGTGAGCTTCCCTTCCCAGCTTTTCCGCGTATGAGTGAGCACAGCAAGGGCTATAGCGAACTGCACTTTTCCTTTCTTTTTTTTGCTCTTTATGTACGCCGTTGTCACTCCATAGTCTTCTCACGTGCAGCTGCTTAATTTCAGAACAGACGCTGGCATCGGTGTTTGAGATGACGAGGGGCCGAGTTCGCGAGGCCTTTCTTTCGTAAGTTCTTCTCCCCATTGGCCGGCCGCCTTCTCAAATATTATGTCCAACGTCAGGATTCACTGGCATTTGCTCCCACCAACAATTCCAGTGTAAGAGATTTTCGTGAATACGTGCCAAGGTGAGCTTACTCGAAACCCATCACAGCAAAACTTTCGGATCCGCTCAGTAACAGCGAAGCTGTCACACTAATCGACAGACCTTCATTACTAATGCAGTCGCTTCTAGTCCCATCATCGGTAAACTCTTCTCCACTGCACTACACCAACTTGGAGAAGTGTGAACGCAGCCTATTACCAGGGTTCGTATTAAAAAAAAAAAGTTCTTACCTCAAAATTGTTCGTAACAGCAGATGCCAACAAGTCGTATCATCTGACATGGTATTATCGAAGGTAGCCGGCCAATGACAAATAGAACTTACGAACAAAAAAAGCTTCCTGAATTCGACCCCAGGTAAGCAACAATAAAGTGTGCATCGAGAGACTATTCGCTTGTGGAACTGCTGTCCGTCATACCGATCGTCTCTTTTTTCCTGACACGTCCTTCTGTCCCGTTCCGTTGAGCACCAGGTGACGGTGTTGGCGGAAATTAATGTTTTCAGAGTCGCTTCTTGCACCGCGCATTGCAGGCTAGTCGCCGTTTACGTTGAAACACACCAAAAAATGCATGGTTATTACCTATACAAGGTCTAATTAAGTGTGACTCAAAGCGTACGTAGCTTATTTGCACCTGCTGTGCAGACAGAAACTCACCGATGGTGGCCGAACAAGGGCTAGAACTGCTGGACTCCTAATTTGGTTGGTGGATTTCTTTCTTTCTTTCTTTCCTTCTTTTTTTTTCTTTCGCCCAACAAAATTATACATGTACACTGGGTGGCATCGTTGTAACGTGAACCTATATGATCTTGCCGTCATGGGAATTGCGTTGAATTCTTGGGTTTTACGGGCCAAAACCACAATTTTGATTATGAGGCGCGCCGTAATGGGGAACTTCTGATTAATTCTGACCACCAGGGAATCCTTAAAAAGACACTTAACTGAAACAACAAATCAGTTTAGTCTAATAAAGCATTGTCTGAGAACACTGCAGGCAGTAAGTTCTAAATAATAGTTTGATTATTAGACGACCTGCCGTGGTTGCTCAGTGGCTATGGTGTTGGGCTGCTGAGCACAAGGTCGCGGGATCGAATCCCGGCCACGGCGGCCGCATTTTGATGGGGGCGAAATGCGAAAACACCCGTGTACTTAGATTTAGGTGCACGTTAAACAACCCCAGGTGGTCGAAATTTCCGGAGTCCTCCACTACGGCGTGCCTCATAATCAGAAAGTGGTTTTGGCACGTAAAACCCCATAATCTAATTTTTTTTAATTATTAGACGAGGAAATGGAGGTCGAAGTATCAGTATTTGAATTTCGCGCCGAAACCCCCCTGCAGGTACGTAAGTGTGACGTCAGGGATTCCTAAGTATGTTTTCGCATTTGTCCTCGTTGGCTGAGTAAAGGTTCCCGAAACTTGCCATGTTTAATATATAGTTCCTTTAGAATGAAATGTAGTCAATCTGTACCGCTATATAATTAAGTAGGCCGTAGAAGATGCCATCAGAATCCATGACGTCACAGCGACCAGGTGCTGGAACTTCGAGGCGTCGCCACCCGTCTTTCGTTCTTGCGCTTTTTCTGGCTTACCAAGTGTTCTATCGTAGTAAGAGTGGTGTTTTTGGCGTCCTAGAGAGGTAATTTACTAATGCAGAAGAAATCATTTTTCCTATAGTGTCCCTTTAACATGTCCACAATGCACGGGACACGGGCGTTTTCGGCATTTCGCCCCCATCTAAATCCAGCCCCTGCGGCATCATGGCAACGGTAAGCACCTTTAATAAATAAATGGATGACATAATCGATGAATGAATGAAAGGAGGCCGCGCTTCAGCCGGTTTCTAACCTGATCCCGTTAGTTGACAGCATCGTCGGGACTTCGGCAGACTGCTAGCGCCTAATAGGATCTAATGGGGCGCGACGCAGCCTTACTTGCCGCTGAAAGCCGTGAGAGTATACAACGAAAAGTGCTGACATAAATATCTGTTTGCAAATGCAGCGTTCAGGAAACTTGGGCAATATACCGATCCCTACGGTGGACTTCGCAGGTCTCGGCACCCAGTGCCGACCAACTGATGCACGATAAAGTAAGCGTAAAAAAATTCACTGATGATTACAATACTTCCGAATGCGAAATTTGAGCGCAGCTCTATACGTGTTTTCATTTCGCGATATATACTGGCTGGCGCGGATCTGTCTTGTGCGGCAGGTTGTAAACGGAGCGAAGTGCGGCGCGACTGCTTCGCTATGGAGAGATCTCAAGAGGAAGCGCGCGGGTGACATGTGGGCGTGTTTCACAGCAGCCGCCGCAGACAGACCTCCGCTCCTGCAGCACTTTGTTTCCGTGTATGAATCGGTGGACATGCTGGCTGCATCCCTTATTGATGGCGTCATCGGTGACCAGACTACGCGCACTACTCAGGCGCCATCTCGTAGCGGTCGTCGGCGCAGAGCCCGTCTTGCGCGGTGCTGCGCATTTCTTCTCACGCTTTCGCCATACCCTCCTCCTCCGCTTTTGTGCTCGCGCTCTCTTCACTATCGCCGTCTTTCCTTCACCTATGCGCTCCGCGTTCGCTCTTTCAAGCTTCGCTGTGCTCGTTCGCTCGGTTACGCCGAGCAACGACGCCGACGCGAAGCGCAGGAACGGGCGCCTAAAGCTGGAACCGCATAGCGCGTTTTTCACGATCGAAAAACGCGACGCGCGAGCACCCTGACGAGAAAATGGAGTGGTGCTGTCGCGCCGCGTTTTCCGGGTTGCCAGCCAGCATAACTCCCAACCATATGAATTGTCTCTTTTACGGCATACATAATATACCCTTAAACTTACAGAACACTATAATAACAATAATCTTCCTGTAATCAGACAGTAACATTTTTTCTAAAGTGTATTTATCAAGCTTCATTTCAAACAGCAAGGTTGTGTGCGAATCATCGACTGTACATTCCGCATCGCAGTAGCACGTGTTTCCTTCGAAGCTCGCGCCAGTTCTGCCTAAAACCCCACCATCCACGCGCCACCGCCGCTTTCTTAAGTAGCGACAACCTTTGTTGTGCGCCGCCTTTTCCCCTCACACCAAGTCCGATTCCGACATTTCTGGTTTCGAAATTTCCGGTTCCGGCGTTTCCGCTTCCTGGAGTTGCGCTGCGGAAATTTCCGCTTTGACTGCTGTTAGACGATGTTGAGACGCCCGCGCATGCTTAGCAGAGCCGTGGCAGTCACCACAAGAAGAATGCAAAGGGGACAAGCTGTTGTATTCCGCTGAAGTAGTAGTCCGCGTTCGCTGTTTTCCAAATGCACGAAAAACGGCAGTGTTCGCCAAGCGCCCAGGCACTACATTCCACTGTACGTTGTCTCCCGTGGCACAACCCGTCGCAGGTTGACGCGAAGCAGCGAACACGACCACATCGCTGAGAACAATAGGCGGTCGTTCTTGGATGGAATCGCATTCACAGTTTAAACCGCAGCTGGTGCAATTAAAGCCTCTCCATCGACGCGAAACTAAACAACGCTAAATAACGTAGCGTCACTTCCACTCGGAACAGGAAGCCGCAGCTACGTAAGTTCCGCTTGACGCCGGAAGCTAAGAGGATGAGTGGGAGAGGAGCGTGGAGGAGGAGGGTAGGTTGACGGTACTTAACCTGCTCGGCGGTGGCGCGTGAATGTAGGGGCGTTAGTTCTGCCGAGAGAAAATAAAATCCTGCCAAGGAGGTTCCGTCGAGATGCTAAAGCCCCTGAAACTTCGTAAAGTAGTGCCACGCTTTGAAGAAGGCCGCCTCCTCCTCGTGCGATCTGGCCGTCCCAGCAGCTTGTCCTATCGCTGAGGCCGACGCCGCGTCGCTATTGGCCTAATAGCATGCAGTGGGGCCTCGCGCCGTGCATCAGCGCAATTTTTGCTCGAGAAGCGTCTACGGAGTGGCGAGGAATGCATGTTGGCGCCGTTGCTATGCTCGAGCAGTGTAGGCGGCGCTACGGTCCAGGAGGGAGCGGAAAGAGGAGAAACGAGGAGTAAAGGCGGAGGAGGAGAGTGTCACTACTTTACGAAGTTTAAGGGGTGTTAGGAATGGCCTGCCGAGGTGGCAACATGCACGTTTTCGCAGCCAGCTGCAGCTGCGAGCGTGGCGAGCTTCCCCGAAGATACTATGGAAGCCTTCAACACCCGCCGGGGTGACTCGTTTTGTAGGGACCCCGAGGTGGCGCGTCAACAACCCGTCGGCGCTGCTATGAGTAAACGCGATCGGCGTATCAACTATTGTCAGTGAAATCGGCAACTCTTTCACGGTACGACTGAAGCAGGGGGATTTCCTGGAAGGAGATGCTTGCGATGCCTTTTCACGGGTCTTTGAAGACGCCAGACAATGGACAGCGGCGGAGGCCACTGTGCGAGGTCTGCTCTGGAATTTAGAGGCGCCGGACAAGGCACAACCGGTGGCCACGGTGCCTGGTCAGCTCGGGGAACCAACGCGCCTTTCAAGACTCAAGATAATGGGCAAGCGGCGGGTCGACTGCGTTGACGTTTGACGCTGCTAATCGGCAGTGAAAACTGTGCGTGCGTGTGTGTGTAAACCGTCCCGGAGAGAGGCGACTTGTTTACGATGTCGTCGAACGTTTTGCCTCACCTAGGGATCTAGGGAACACGAAGTGTTGAAAAACGGCTGTTTGTCAGCTGCTAGGTGGGGTCGTCGTCGGGCTCTGTGCTCGTAAATTCGTACTCGTGAGCTGCGTGCTCGTTTGCTGTATGCTTCGTCTTGCGGGCTCCATTTGGGAGTCACGCTAGGCTGTGTAAATGTACCACTTGTTTTAACTGTAAACACTGTAAATAAACCCTGCTCGCCTAGTCCTGTCGCCCCAAGTTCCTCCGATCGTCCTACAAGCCCGGCTCGAAATCTTTCAGGGGCTTTACGAGATGCGTGAGAGCAGGGACATCTGGTGGCAAAGCCAAAAAACCAAAATGGCCACGTGACTTACCTGAACTTTGATTGGCGGACGCGGCGCGCGAGGCGTTTTTTTTTCTACTCTTGAGCAGCAGCATGCGACGGTGCGATTTGTTATGGATCATGCTGGGCACGCGTCAAAATGACGCGCGCGTTCGACCATCCGCGCGTGAATCGTGCCCGAAATCGCACTATGCGGTTCCGGCTTAAGAGCTGCGCTCTAGAAGCGCCTCAAGCTGGAACCGCATGGCGCGTTTTTCGCGATCCAAAAAAATTACCGACGATTACGTTACTTCCTAATGCGAAATTTGAACGCAGCAAATAAGCTGTTTCACCTTTTCGATAGATTGAAAATCGAGCAACACATGTATGCGCTATCACAGAATTTTTTTTATGTTTCACACGTATTCCTTTAACAAAGACTCCACTAACAGTTCTTGACAGTCATGAAGGAAGCTTTGTGGGCGGAGAAATAGTGGCGAACGGCAGCGGCAATTTCGGCTCGGGTGGTGCACATATACAGATCCGCCGCCACCGATCTGGCTCTCTGATTGCCACCGCACAGGGCGAACGGCAGCGGCAATTTCGGCTCGGGCGGTGCACATATACAGATCCGCCGCCACCGATCTGGCTCTCTGATTGCCACCGCACAGGGGTTGCATTGGAGGAGGAGCGAAGAAAGGAATTAAGTTCGAGCCGGCGCTTTGACAACCGGAGACTCGCAGGAAGAGGGGGGAGGGGGGCGGCGTGTACACCCAGCGGCAAACGATGGGGGCAGAAGCGCGCGCAGCAAGCGGACAACACTATAAAGGGAGGAGGGAAGAGATAGCAGCGACTGACTGATGCCGCTGATGCCGATAGTGAGTCAACCCCAGCTGCGGAGTTGGTTTCAGGGACAACGCCGCCGATGCCGACACAAACAATATGATACCCTCGCTTCCGCAGCGCTAAGAACCAGGTCTAGCCGTGGGAAGGTGGTCACGTATTCGTCGACGTGCCGGGGCCTACGTGAAATAACCGGCGCGTCGGCAACTGAAGAGCACCCTATCCGCCACACAAGAACAGGGGGGGGGGGACCCTTTCCTCCTCTTTCTGCATGGCGGCGACGGTGTTCTATGCAGTCACGTTATCTTGACTCTCTAGCGGCGTCAGCGGCATCCAGCGGTATCAGTCGGTCGCTGCTAGCGCTGGGGGGATGAAAGGGGGGCGGAGCTGGTTACGAGGCCGACGACAACGCCGACGACGACGCGAAACCCAGGAACGGACGCCAAAGAGCTGCGCTCTAAAACGCAACGCGCGGCAAACGCCCGCGTTGCCGCCGACGCGCGAGCACCCGTACCATGGAGGAAGGAAACTGAGGAAAGGCCCTACCCCCTCCGCGCGCTAGGAGATAAGTGTGGAGGAAATGACGTAGTAGGTTCTCCTCTTTTGTGCTCATTTTTTATTTCTTTGTCATAGCGGCCACGTCTTTCGGGCCACAATGGCGGCTTTGTTTTGGTTCTGTGCGCTCAAACGTGTGGCTCCGTAGGTTTCGTACCGTGGCAAAGGCGCCGCGCGGGCAGGTTTGCGTTGCTCTTCGTGTTTTGCTGCACTGCGTTATCTGCACCGTGCTCCCTCGGATTTTGCTGTGGGACAGGAGGAACTAAAGTTCGTGAAATAAACGCGCATGCAACGCTGTACGCAATGTACCGTGCTACGGCAATGACAACGGACGAAAGAATATCCGCGGGAAATATTGCTCTTTTGGCGGAATCATGCTAACGTGCCATCGCAGGCCGAAACCGATGCGTTTCCAAATCTGTACAATGAACGCCTTGCAGGTCAGTGATTCCTGCTTTTGACAGCGCATATAGTGCATTTGCGGCACTTAGACGTATACGTTATGAATACATAGTTCGTCTTCAGCAGCAACTTGCTTTTGTGCATATTAAAACACATGTTGCTTAACTGTTGCTTGTTCCTCGCAGTACTCGCGACAGCACGAAGTCTTTTAAGCAGAGCGCGTTCGTGGTTCATTCACACCTGCACAGGTGTACCTCAATACACGTGTTGATAGAGCGTTGCGCCGAATATGTGCATTTTGGTGCCCTCGGCACCGTACGCCTGCCAGCCGACGCTTCATCCTGGAAGATGGGAAAGAAGCGGCTGCTTTGACTTCAGGAACGAATCCTCCCTACGGCAGGCGTATCTTATCTGTGCGCGCGAGAAGCGCATGGAAGTGAAAGTTAGCGGATGCGCTGCAAGGGGCGGCAAGGCTCCACAGAACGTTCGCCTGCAAACACATCAAACGGCCGTTCCATGGTCGCGCGTTGGGCGGTTCTACGCGCGTACTGTTCTGCACCTTGCACAGGCCATCGCAAAACTTTGGTTACGTGATGCTTCACTTACCGTGGTAAAAAGACACCTGAGGCCGCAGTCAATCAGTTTAAACGCGAAGTCATAAATGACATTTTTCCTCCTCGCCGGCGCGCTGTCGTAGTGATGCGCGGCCACCCAAACTTTGTTCAATAAAGCATGACGATTCCTCAAGTGAGACTGTGTTTGTGCTTATAAACTCCAATATGGATCGCAAATGAGTCGTACGTACGTGTTTTCAGTGCGTTCTTGCAGTGCAGTGAGAATGCGTACATTTTTTTCGTATCGCCAGACGTCTAGCTCGCAAGATCATCTGAGCGCCCCAGGAAGTCCAAGCAGAGAAAAGCTAGTAGAAGTCAGCGATAAAAATGACCTTTCTTTAATATCGCGTAAGAACTGGGCAGTGGCCGATACCCGCGGTTGGTGAGAATAGCTCATTTGGCTGGCCTGATAAAGCATGTTTATTTTCATAAAAGCCGGTAAAAGCTGCCCATTCGGCCTCTCGGCCCAATTTGCGAAGTTCATTATAAACTTCTTTCAACATGACTTCGGTAACGGTAATGCATTGAGACATCGCGATTACATGATGTTTAGTATTGCTGCGGAGCGCGCGCGTCCGAGCAGCCCGGTTGCGCGCAGCGCAGCGTGGTTTCGCGGGAAAGGTAAACAAGAGAGCAGAGTTGGCCCGAGATGCGGAGCAACGCCTTGAGCAACGCCAACTTCCGGCTTCACGTTAGCTTCACAAAGAGTGACGTCAGGGCCTCTCCTGAGTTTCCTTCCTCCATGACCCGTACGAAAAAAAAGGAGCGGCGCTTTCGCGTCGCGTTTTCCGGGCTGCTAGACAACATAACTCCCATGTCTCTGTTACCGCATATATAATATGCCCTCAAACTTACAGAACACTACAAAAGATAATCTTAGTGTAATTAGACAGCGACATTTTTGTCCGAAGTGTACCAAGCTTAATTTCAAGCAGCAAGATTGTGTGCGAAACTGCGACCATGTACATTCCGCATGCTGAGAGGCCGCTGCTTGTTTACAACTTCACATAGAAAATAGTGTGTCGGCCGCTTACTACCGAGCAGAAAAGGCGATTGCTACTATTAAGGGGGATGCTGAGGGCGTCTGCTATACCGTCTACGCTGAGGGTATCTGCTGTAGCTCGCCAAGCCTAGTCACGTTTGATGTTGTTCTTGTAATTGCGGTCGCGTATGTCCCACAGGACGCGACGCTTCTCCACTTCAGTTATTAGGGCCTCGTTCAAGGTTGCTTTGTCCATTTTAGGTGAACACAATGCCCGAACGAAATCACGGTAGCACGTGCTTTCTTTGACGCACGCGCCAGATCGCCCGAAAAAAAAAAACAAAAATTGCGCCATAGAGGTTCCGTCGAGATGCACAGAGAGCAGGGCCATCCGGTGGCAAAACCAAAAACCAAAATGCCACGTGACCAAATGCCACGTGACTTACCTGAACTCTGATTGGCGGACGCGCCGCGCAAGTGAGTGAGTGAAGTAACTTTATTTCGGTCCAGAGAAGACGCAGGGGAGACCTTGCGCCACCCAGCTAGTCCCACGTAGGGTCCGCCAAGCCGAGCTTGACGGCCTGGCTTGACGGCCCGGTCGCAGGCACTCTGGACGGCCAGGGTTTGGCCGTTGAGTTCGGGGCTGCCCAAGAGCGCAGCCCACCTATCCTCGCTGAAGGAGGAGCCGATGGCTTCACACTCCCTCAACACATGGTCCACTGTTGCCCTTAGTCCACAGGCAGGGCAGTCCGCACTGGGATATCTTTCAGGGTATATGGCATGAAGAACCGCGAGGTTAGGGTACGCACGGGCTTGTAGAAGTCGAAGGGTAACCGCCCGCGCCCTGCATAAGGCGGGGTGCGGGAGGGGGAATACCCGTCTTGACAGATAGTAGTGCGTGGTGATTTCATTAAACGTAAGCAAGGGCTGCCCGCGGGGCATGGGGACTGCTGAGGCGGCGCGGTCAGTGAGTCCTCGCACGGCCTCGTGTGCGCCCTCGTTAGGGTTAGAGGGAGAACCCTCAATCGACCCCAAGTGAGCGGGAAACCAAATGAGAGAATGCGGAGAGATACTTCTGGCGCTTTGGAGAATGCGGAGTTCTTGGGGGGAGACCATACCGGTTTGGTAGGCCTTAATGGCTGCCTTGGAATCACTATATATTGCCTCTCTGCGACCATCGAGCACAGCCAGTGCGATTGCAACCTGTTCGGCTACCACGGGCCTCGAAGTGCGTACCGTAGCGCAGAAAGTGAGCCTTGAATTGGAGTCTACGATGGAGACGGCGAATGCCTCTTGTTGGACATATGCTGCGGCATCCACGAAGCTTGCCTCAATGTGGTTATTGCGAACATGCTCGAGTAGAGCTGTACCCCTGGCCCGACGTCTGCCGACGTTGTTTGCGGGGTGCATATTGCGGGGAAGAGGCGCGATGTGCAGTTGAGACCTGATGTCGCTTGGAATCCCCACGGCGTCGGGGCACTGGTCGACAGGATTAAGGCCCATCTCGTCGAGTATCTTGCGGCCCGTCGGGGTGCCGGATAGCCTGAGCAGCTGTGAGTGCTCTTGTGCCTCGATAATTTCTTCGAGCGTATTGTGGACTCCTAGCTTCAACAGGTTTTCGGTGTGGGTGCTTGCAGGTAAGCCAAGAGCAAGCTTGAAGACCTTTCTGATGAGTGAATTGAGCTTGTTCTTCTCTGCAACATGCCAATTATGCATGGCCGCCGAGGATGAAAGGTGGCAGAGAACAAAAGCATGTATAATGCGGATGAAGTTGTCTTCCTTGATTCCCCGGTGCCTGTTGGCGATCCTCTGAATGAGGCCGAGAGCACTCTCCGTCTTGGCGGTGATCTATCTGAGTGCGGTTCCATTGGCACCGTTAGACTCGATATACATCCGCAATATTCGGAGCGAGTCCACTCTGGGCACCGGAGACCCGTCACCAGTGAAAAGCCGTATTTCGCTTTCGGACGCCGGTTTTCAATCACGATGGCCGCCGCCTCTGGGTCTTTTCTTGTGGAGAAGTTGCTCAGATTTCGATGGAGAACATCCGAGCCCAGTGGGGTGGAGGAAGCGCTCGGTCGCATCGATGGCGCTCTGCATGGCGGCTTCAACTTGGCCGTCGCTCCCGCCGACGCACCAGATGGTGATGTCATCTGCGTAGATTCCTTGAATCTTCGTGAGCTCCTTAGAAAGCCCGATCATTGCGATGTTAAATAATGTAAGTTGGCGAGAAGACTGAGCCCTGAGGCGTGCCGCGATTTCGTAACGGATCATGCTGGGCATGCGTCAAATTGACGCGCGCGTCCCACCGTCCGGGCGTCAATTGCGCCTTCACGCTCATCACACCATACATAGTAAACGACAAGAGTGGACACTTGATGCGTTTCGCGGCGGAGCTATGGGGCTTGCCGATTCCTCTAGGTGGCAGAGCACATCAAGAAAAATGTCGCTGCGGCTGCGGCTAGCAGCTTGACAGGCGGCACTACCCAACACGTGCGAAGCCTAGTCATTCGCCGTCGCCGGGCTCTTTCTGTGAAATGCGCCCGAAGATCGTTGTTGGGTTCTGCCATCGTCTGGTGTTGCTGCTTCGTCGCCGTTTCATGGTAAGGCCACAGGAAGTTCTTTTGCACGTTGTTAAAAACTTATTCTCCTCGTATTTCGTTGTGTCACTGTTAGCCGCATCAACGAGTGACGGTGGCCTTGAAGCCATAAACAGCTGCTGCCAATTTGCTGTGCTGACTTTCATTTCGCATTCTTTTTTTGTTGATGCCTAGCAATGAGCGGTGATGCTAGCGATAACAGCGACGCGGCAGCGTCCGAGCGGCCAAGCATGTTCGATACAATGACGAAGTTATAAAATAAAAAAAATGGTTTGTTAAAAAGTGCGGGCTATGAACACATACCGTTCGGTACAGAGAGCTTTATGTTACACGCAGCGGCTTATGAAAAAGTATGGTGCTCCACTTTTGCAAAAAAAAAATGTAGCTATTTCTAAAACGGTACACGTGTAGTATTTGCAGTATGACAATAATGCACGCTCTCTCAACCTCTGTAGCAGGCTATGTGCGCTCGAGCGTTAGCTGTTTTGCATTGGGCTGAAGATACGTGTTTTCATGTTTTAATTGTGTTTGGAGTCCTTACCGTAGAAAGTTCCTTGACTTCAGATCAGAAAAATATTCATTACACGAACGAACGCAGCATCTCCATTCTAAAGTTTCGAAGGCTCCAGTATTGCTTACCTTCTGCCTGTCATTCTACGTATTGCAGGAATTTCTACCATTTCCTCAAAATACACTCTACAGCCAAGCGACATCATGCATATTCAAGGGCAAATTTCCAAGTATCAGAAGACGTTAGCGAGGCTTCGAAGTCAGCATGTGACAACCCCCAACGCAAAGTGCTTAATTGAAGCTGTTTAATGACGGAAGCACTGGCTTGCACATTCGAGATGAAGATATTGGTGCGCGCCCAGTTATATTTGTAGCCATTTTATTTTGGCACGGAACCATTCACATAATTTTCCTGCCTTAATTCACTCTCCTTCTCAGAAGTACAAGAAAAAGTGTCATATGTTTTTTCCTTCTAAATCTCATTTTGAGCAAATTAATTGCTGGCTTGTATCTGTAATTTTTTTTATTGTCTGGATAGTTGCAACACGTCTTGTATGTGCTTTACTTGTGTAAAGGTATTGCCATCACGCCATTAATTGCCAACTATTCTCCATTATACCGGTGTCGCACGACCACTTTCGATCGTGATCAAACCCGATCCGGATCTAAATTCTCGACTGCGATTGGCTCCCTCCCACAACTTGCGCAAAAAAAAAAACCGATGGCAACCTAGGGCGCTATTCTGGACATTCCGCCATTTTCTTCGATGCGTGACGTAGGCGCGACGCAAACAAAATGGCGCTGGTGTCCCGGTTTTGCCTACGTAACGTGACGCCAACTTGACGTTTCGCCTAAGAAACTGAAATGAAGGCACTGAATGTAGCGTTATCGGTAAAGCAAAACAGTTTTCCTCCGCAGTAAAAATAAAGCAGTTATCTCAAAGCGTATGATTATTCTGTCGAAAACGCTTCTTGCTTCCGTCGTCTGCTGCGTACAAGCCGTCGTCTGCTTCAGTAGCTCGGATGCGTGTCCCTGGAAAATGGAATGAGTCATCGCATGTTCGTGCCAACGCGCTTGTTTTCTTTCTTGAGACAACATACGCGAACTACCAGTGGTGATGCGCGCACGTTCTAGGCCACGTTATCGCTATTTCGTGAAACGCAAGTGACTCAGCCCGACTCGGCTGGCTTAGAAACGGCCGAATATCACCGATAGCGTTGCGCGCGCCAGAGATATCCACTAGAGCGGCGCAAGCGCCGGCGCTGCCATCTCTTGTTCATTTCGCTGGTTACTCGCACCGCGGGAGGAAACTTCAAGGCGCCGCCTTGCGTACATTTCTTTTTGTAAGTTAGAAAAAGGCCGTTGTCATAACTTTTGATTGTGCGAAAAGGCATTAATCTCGATTACAATACAAATGCAGCAGTGAAAAGTGGACAACATTGCTGAAAGTTTGCTATATTCAACCAATATTATTTCGTATTTACGCGTTCTTTTAAAAAACGATGGCCCAAAACACAAATGCCAACACCACCCGAGAGCGATGCAAATACTATGAGCACGCGTTATGAACAAAAGATTTTCGTGGCGCCAAACGACGGGGAAAATGTGGCGATACGCATTCCTCTCGGCTGCCATTGCATATGGCTGCCCATTAGCATAATTCGCGCGGCTCGTCACAGCAAAAATTATGGCGGAAAATCTCAGCAATGGCGGCCCTGCGCAACGTCACGCATCGTCAAAATGACGTTTACGAAACAGCCCTTCCTGTGACGCTCCTCATGAGATATTCCTTCAGCCAATCAGCAAGCTGGCATGGCGCATATCTTGAATCGCCACCACATATTCGCGCAATTGCAGATGCATTGCACTGGCTTCTGCACGCTACCGCTCACATTCTTTTTGAAGCGCTAACATCACAATATATCTGCCAAGGACCAAAAAAAATGTATTAGTCCATAACATTTGCAGCTCCACGTCACGTTTCGTCATCTTGATGAAAACGCAAAATTGCATTTTGCAATACTTCCGCTTCCCGGCACAAATTTCAAAACACGTGATCTTTCGACAGCCAATCAGAGAGTAAACATGGCGGATAATGGCGGCCGTGCAGCCGCCATGCGTGTCCAGAATAGAGCCCCTAGATATTCAGATCGGATTCGGCTTGATCGCTATTCAAAGTGCGCCGTGTGACATCCGTATTTTTTGCATTTCGCAGTTTCTTCCTGTTTTCATGTATTTGCCTCTTACAATCTTGCTGCAATAAATTGTTGTCTGCCATATCGTGTTCTTGGTTGTGCAGCAAGTTGATTTATATTTATGGAGCATAGCACATTTACTTACGATAGACCTTTTGGCGTGAGTTACTAGACGCACAATATCGCAAGCGATAAAGTTCCACTTCCTCAACAGTTGACATTATTGTTGCGCTAAGTTACAGCTAAACAGCAAATATAAATTTAAACAAAACTAACATTAAGTGAAACACCTTTGGGCGCTCGTGGTTGCAACATATAAACAGCGGCACAAGCGACTACATGAAATTACTCAAGGCAACGGTATGGGTCGCAAAAAAAAAAAAAGAAACTGAAATAATGGCCTTCGAGATTCGGCGGCGTGCGGCGACCATCTTGGAGGCTGGTGCATTTCGCCGATTCCGCTAGGTGCGCTGAGGGCCAAAGCCAGATCGGGATGCCTTAGGACACGCACCTAAATAGCGAGATATATATATATAGCGAGGAAGAAGGAGCATATGCTTGCGGCGGTAAAGCTAGGGAAACTATGGAGCATGTTCTATTAGAATATGAAGACATCTACCCTGCGGTCGTTTTAGGCACCACTGGCCTTCTTGAAGCCCTTGGGTTCAGCAGGAGCAGTGGTAAAAATGTCCACAATATGCATTAGTAAGAGGTGATTGGAGCATTGGCGGAAAAAAAAGAAGGGAAACGACAAAAGACGGATACGTACAAAAGCAGAGTTTGCAATAGGGTATCAGAAAATTTGGGTTTGGTAGTTCATAGTGCTTTTTTTTTTCTTTTTACTTGTTTAACCTAGGTAGGACATTAGACAGTATAATAGCAAGTGCTTGGTGGCGCAACTCACCGCCCTGTTCCAAAGGGGACGCTCATAGCATCCATCCATCTCCGCAGGTACCGTGGAAAAAGTACCCGTGTTTGACACCAGGTCCTGCAGCGTGAAATTACCGTATCAGGAATGTTGCGAACCGCTTTTGCGTCCTGTTCGATTCCTTCCCTTGCTGTCGCTAAACAGTGTGCTGTCTAGTGTGACAGGGAGCACATAATTAGCATTGGCAGCTTGAAGCAAAACCTTGCCACGGGCCTTATTAAGGCGGAAGCCTTTAATGGCTCATTGTCAAGGTCATCTGCCGTTAGCAGGAATTGTCACAGCTTTCCGGCCTCCTGATTGGTCTCTGTGTCGTGACGTCACTATCGCTAGGCACATTTGAGCGCCTCCTGATTGGGTCGCGTGCGTGACGTCACTGTCGTCAAGTGCGGGTGTCGGGGTGGTTCGGCGCCGCGCGGGATCACTCGTCACATCGGCACGCGTGGCGGGCGTGTGTTCGACGGTGCGCTGTTAGGATCGGCCTGGAGCTATTTCAGCCCGCTGCAGGTGCGTCGATCAATCCGGGGTGGCGGCGCCCTTCGGAGAACGAGCGAGCACGACGACGCTAACCGACCGTGCGCCGCGTTAGGAGGATCGGTGACGACAGCAGGGCTGGCCACGTTTGGCGCCCTATGCATTGTTGGTTAACTTGCCAGGTCGTCATGGTCTCTCTGTGGCACGGGGATCCGCTTTGCCAAAAGGGTGCTTTCCGGTACGGGGGCCCCAGGATTCGTCACAGTCTGCCGACACACGAGGCGGCTAAGGAGAAAGGCAGCTCTGGAATGTAGAGGCGCCGAATGAGTTCGGCGGGCCAACTATTGTTACCCAACTCCCCAACGCGGACCTGATCTGCTACAGGTGGGGGAGTTGCCGCGGGAACGTCGTCGTAGGCTCCTTCCCACGCGCCGACAAAGACGCAAGACAATGTGCTACCCGAGCGCGCTACCCGGCCCGGCTAAGAGTTCTACGAAGCCCCTCTGACGTCGGCTCCGGACCATTGCACGTGTGTGTGTGTGTGTGTGTGTGTGTGTGTGTGTGTGTGTGTGTGTGTGTGTGTGTGTGTGTAACTCTTCCCGGGGAGAGGCGGCCTGTTTACAATGACTGAACGAACGTTTCCGTCCCCGTGGAAGCAAGGGGGGACCAAGTGCTTATAAGCAGCGATTCTCGGCTGCTAGAGTGTGCTCGTCGTCGTGCTCTGTGCTCGAAATGTACTCGTGAGCTGTGTGCTCGATTGCTGTATTTGGGAGTCACGCATAGACTGTGTAAATGTATCCCATGTTCAACTGTAAATACTGTAAATAAACCCTGCTCGCCTAGTCCTGTCCCCTCAAGTTCCTCTGATCGTCCTACAAGCCCGACTCCAAATCTTACAAATTGTGGCAGCGGTGAGATCGTCTCCAAATCTTACAGCGCCCTGACGTCACTATCGTTAGGCGCTTGAGGTGGCCTCCCGATTGGGCACTGTCTGGCCGGACGTCACTGTCGCGAGGGGCGACCGTCTGCTTGGGTGTGGTGTAGCGGCGGCGGTGGCGGCAGTTTACTTTGCGGTACCGTGTGGGAAGGATGCCTCGTCTCGCCAAACCAGTGTCTCTCAACACGCAACGTGCTGCAGCCGCTGAACGCAAGCGGCGCTCAAGAGAGGCTGAGCCTCTACGTCGCATGCATCAGGGCGGCGAGGCGCGTCCGACACCATAGAGTCCAGGGACGCGACGGGCCAACGCTAGAGAGGGAATACGTTTGAAGCGACTCGCTACATCTCCGGGTACCAAGGCAAATGAAGCCCAGAAGCGCCATGACCGCAATCTTGCCGTGGCATGCCGAGCAAGTACAAGTCACTCGAGCGAAGGGGATGATGAGGATTGCCAACTACACCCCGACACCGCCATGGAACATGCGTCTCCTCCTGATCCACAAATGGCGCTGCAACAGTTCGTCGCTGCAAAGCAGTCATCCTGGATATGGACCCACTAAAGTACAAGGAGTTCACCGACCATGAGTTGCAAGCCGTCATCCTCGCAGATGACAGCTTTGAAATGATGGACTCGGAAGACATTGAAACGATAGACATAGGCGTAAGCGACGTTCCAGGCATTTGATAAACAAACGAACATTCACATAACAGTGTACGAGTAGTGTGCCTCCGTGGTGTTTCCGACGCAACAAATCGCTATTGGCCATGGTGTCAGGCTTCCGCCGTTTCACACTTTAGTATCGACAAAGTGTCCCGTTTTCTTTCTTCCGAACTGTGATGCCGAATTCGCAAAGCCTTTCGTTCGTAAGTTTTCGTCTCCGTTGGCTGGCCGCCTTTGTTAAAGATATGTGGAGTATCGGGATTAGTTTGAATTTGCTCTTACGAACAATTCTAGCGTAAGGCCTTTTTTTGAGTAAGTACTGTGAATACCCCACATGTCAAGTTTGATTTCTCGTGTATGTGATATGGAACATAATCTGTTAGCTTGTACTGCTTTACGTTGTTACGATCGGCCTGCAAGGGTACCGACCTACAAAAATATCCCAGCCCGCCGCAACTATCCCAGCCCGCCGCAGCTGTGGGGGCGGCGATATTCGGAGAAGCGACCTGGGAACCCTCCCAAGCCCGCTCCGGCGACTCGCTTTGTAAGGACGACAATGCGCCTCGTCAACAGCCCGTCGGCACCGGCATGTCTAGACGCGGTCGGCGGACCAAATATTGTTAGTGGAGTCGCCGCCACCTTCACTGTTTGATTGGAACGGGGGAAGTCCTGGGAGGGGATGTTTTTTCGGTGTGGTCTCACGGGCCCCGGAAGTCGTCTCAGTCCATAGACAGACGCGGCGGCCAACTGACTGCAGGGTCAACTCTGGGATCAAGAGGCGCCTGTTTGGAGCAAGACCACAGTCTGCGAGAACCCTCTCACCTCGATGTGTTCAGTGGAACCTGTGCGGAAGTGTGTGTGTAAACCCTTTCCCCCTCAACGGCGGGTCGACTACGATGGCTTTGGACGCTCCCATTGGTCGAAGGTTGAACGGCCCTTTTCCTTCACCTAGGGATCTAGGGAGGACAGAGTGTTTTTTAAGCAGCCGTTGCGCGGCTGCTGAGTGTGCATTATCTTTTAGTCATGCTATAGTGATGGACTGTAACGTTCTCCACCCTTCACGTAGATATTTCAAATAAATCCCATATTCCTCGTTCTCGATGAGGACAAGTCCTTCCCTTCAACAACGTCCTCAGCGTGAATGAGTTGGACGACGGCATGGGCCATCTATTTCATGCTCGACCCCAATCCTTACAACGTCTGAAAGTTTACCGACTCGCAGTTTGTCGGTTGTTTCTCGTGCTGCCTCCTGTTGCTCGTTCCGCCCGAATTGCCCGAAGCTTACGTCCTGTAGGTCATGTCTAGAAGACGCTGCAGGTTAGCCGTAAAATTTCTTGGCCGACGAGGCTGGCGTTCTCGCAGCTGCAGCTATGTGGCGGCTCGCAGCTAGTTCTATGCCTTCGCTGACGACCTGCTTCTTGGTCTAAGACCGCACACTCACGCGACTGCACTGAATGCATCGCCTAGCTATCATCTTCCGCTGATGGTCGCCGTCTCGTGTGGCCCGGTGATGGCGGCGCCCGCGGCGAAAGGCTGTGCTGCGAAAGGGCGAGACCGGGAGAGAGTTGTCGGCGCGTTTACATACATTAACGGGGTGCACGCCTCTTGCAGCCGGTCGAGGGCGGCAGCGAGCGAACAGCTGCGCGGAATGGCGCTGGCTTATGCGACGGCCCGGTATACACCGGCGCCGTGCGTACGGGCCCGAACGCGGGAAAATTAAGCGACGCTTACAATAGGTCGTGGTGGCGTGGTAAGGTCGCATCCTCGAAGGACTATTTCGGCCGGTTAAGAAGAGTATAAAATTTCGGCATGGATGCAGTTGGTGCGCCACCTTAAGCCGCCTGCATGAAGTATGTATTCCGATAGCGCTGTTACTGCGAAAAAAGTAAAGAACGAAAAAGAATTAGTTCATGCGTACATAAGGACGGAAGGGAGACGTATTCCGGTGTAATGCGGTTTTGACGTGTGGTATTGTGCGGAAATGCTCAGGGGCGACATTGTTAGGGGGTGTGAATGCAACAAACGCATGGTCGAACGCGGCTCGCTCTGTCTCGGCTACTCTCTGCCTTTCCCGCACGTTGCCTGCCTATTTATTTATTTCTCGCCCTGCACAACGTGCGGAAGGCGGCCTTATTCCCCACAAACAAACCTGGTTATATGGCGAGGAACGAGAGACTGCCGCGCGTCCGGTCGCTCCGTTGCGCTCGTGTGAACAGATGTAATCCAAGCCAACGGCGGCGCGCGCCGCGGATAGTTCTGCTCTGCATCATGCGCCGCACGTGAGACTGGCTCGCTTTCTTCATCCGCCGCGCATTTTTTCCGGAACCCATGGGTTTGTGTGCTTCGCTTCCGCATACAGGAACTGCACCGGCACGATTTAGCAGGATTCCCATGAGTGCGCTCGTTGTCGGGCGACGCCGCGCTGCGCGCGTCTGGAGAAGAGCACGGAATGGAGCCGCTGCTCCTCCTTCGCCGTCGTCTTCACCGGCAAAATATCGTCACGCGCTGCTTCCTGCGCGCCGACTGGTGTCCATCACAAGGAAGCGAGGAGGCCGCATGAGCTAACGACAATAGAGCCGCCCACGGGACGCGCCCGCTTTTTCGCATGTGTACTGCTCAGGGCCGATTTACGCTCAAACCGCCCATCGCCGCACGCCGCACCGCATGCATGCGGATCGTGAAAAACGGGCGGTCGTCGCGATCGGTCACAAAATTGCATTTACGCTGAAACCGCATGATGCGTTGCGGTTCGCATGCGCCCTCTGGTTGTCGAAATAGGTAACCAGCAACTGGCAACATGCATCAGCGAGTTGGCAGCCTCGAGTGCTGGCGACCAGCAATATTTCGCATCGTGCCAAGATATTGTTATTGCGTTTGCTGTAGTATTAGTTATTTTTATATTATTTAGCTCGAGCGGTTCGAATGCGCCTGCATCCGCACTTCGTTTTGGGGACGCGACGTCTGTTGAAAGCTGGCAAACATTCGGCAGTGCGCAGAGCAACACTGTTCAAAGTCGGCAACTATCGCCAACAGCAGACGACAC